>NC_068993.1:32811853-32828280 GCF_001194135.2 Octopus bimaculoides
GTGTGTGTGTGTGTGTGTGTGTGCATGTATGTACATATATATATATGTATGTATGTATACGCACACACATTCATACACACACATACATGAATGCAAATATTTAATCTTCACACTCTAAGTTCAAGGAATTGTATTTACTAATGCAAGTTAAAAAAGTTGGCATTGAGGATTTATTTATTATTATAATTACAAATAAATAATATTAATGATAATAATGGTTTCAAATTTTGCTACAAGGGCAGCAATTTTGGGGAAGGGGTTAAGTCAATTATATTGACCCTAGTGTACAACTGGTACTTATTTTATCGACCCTGAAAGGATGAAAGGCAAAGTTGACCTTGGCAGAATTTGAACTCGGAACATAGCAGCAGATGAAATACTGCTAAGCATTTCACCTGGTGTGCGAACAATTCTGCCAGCTCACTGCCTTAATAATAATGATAATAATAATAATCCTTTTATTATAGGCACAAGGCCTGAAATTTTCGGGGACGGAAACAGTCAACTACATTAATCCCAGTGATTGACTGGTTCTTATTTTATTGACTCGCCAGCATGGAATGCAGACATTAAATAATGATGATGATGATGAAGAGGGCTAAAAGTAAAGTTGACCTCCAACAGAATTTGAACTTAGAATGAAAAGAACTGGAAGGAATGCCACAAAGCACTTTCTCTAGTGCTCTGACAACTCTGCCAAAGAATAATCATCATCATCATCATCATCATTTAACGTCCACTTTCCATGCTAGCATGGGTTGGACAATTTGACTGAGGACTGGTGAACCAGATGGCTACACCAGACTCCAATCTGATCTGGCAGAGTTTCTACAGCTGGATGCCCTTCCTAATGCCAACCACTCCGAGTGTAGTGGATGCTTTTTACGTGCCACCGGCACGAGGGCCAGTCCGGCGGTACTGGCAACGGCTACACTCAAATGGTGTTTTTTTATGTGCCACCTGCACAGGAGTCAGTCCAATGTTTTGTTTACATGCCACCGGCACAAGTGCCAGTAAGGCGGAGCTGGAAACGATCGTGCTCAAATGGTGCTTTTTACATGCCACCAGCACGGAAGCGAGACCGCTGCTCTGGCAGTGATCCCGCTTGGATGGTGCTGTTAGCGTTCCACTGGCATGGGTGCCAGTCATCAAATTTGGTTCAGTTTTGATCTCACTTGCCCCAACAGGTCTTCGCAAGCTGAGTTTAGTGTCCAATGAAGGAAGGTTGGCATGGGTGCCAGTCATCGAATTTGGTTTAATTTCGATTTAATAATAATGTTTAAAGAGTTTGATGTCTTACATTGGCCAGAGAAAAGAGGAGTACAGTCAATTATATTATTAGTTCTCATTATTTTATCAACTCCTGGAGAATGAAAGTAAATGTCAACACACTTTAGTTACTCAACTGATGACGCCTTGGACAGAAATAATTACAGAGGTATCAAATTGTTGGACCAGGGATGAAAATTACTGAGAGAGTCATAGCTCAACTAATTAGGAAGAGAGTTAATCTAGAAGAGATGAAGTTTGGTTTTGTGCCAGAGAGAAGCATTACTGATGCTGTATTCCTTGTAAGGCAACTTCAGAAGTACTTAGCCAAAAATAAACTTTTGCACTTAGCTTTTCTTGACATGGAGAAAGCCTTTGATAGGGTCCCCTGCTCCCATATCTGTTGATCAGTGTGGAAACTAGGGATAGACGAGCAGTTGGTGAGAGTTGTACAAGCCATGTACAAGGATGCTGTCAAGAAGGTGAAAGTTGGCAACATGTGTAGTGATGAATTCAGTGTAGAGGTGGTTTACCAAGGATTGGTTCTCAACACCCTCTTATAGTCCTCCAGGCTATAACAGAGGAATTTAAGATGGGCTGCCCTTGGGAGCTCTCTATGCTGATGACCCTTGCCCTTATAGCTGAGTCACTACCAAATCTAGAGAAGACATTTCAGATCTAGAATCAAAGGGCCTTAGAGTTAATTTAGCAAAGACCCAAATCTTTCTAATTTGGGAAACAGACAAATCACAAATCTCTTCAAGGAGATGGTCCTGCACATTATGTAGAAAGGGTGTAGGTAGAGACTCCATAAGGTGTACCCAGTGCAAGCTATCAACACATAAGAGGTATAGCAGTATAAAAGAAAGGTTAACAGAGAAAGTAGTATTTGTGTGAGGTAGGTGTATAGGTACAATAAACACTAGAAATGTACAAAAAATAGACTTCATCAAATGCCCAGGAGGATACTTCGAAAAAGTAGATAGTTTACATTATGTAGGTGACCAAGTCAGCAGTGGAAGTGGATGCTCTGAGAGCATAACTGCTAGAATAAGTTGGGCAAAGTTCAGAGAGCTTCTACCTTTGTTGGTAACAAAGGGCCTCTCCCTCAGAATGAAAAGCGGATTGTATGATGTGTCTGTGCAAACTGCCATGCTACATAGCAGTGAAACATAGGCGGTGACTGCATAGTACATGCAAAGGCTTGAAAGAAATGAAGTTAGTATGCCCCACTGGATATGCAATGTCAGTATGCACATACGACAGAGTGTAAGCATCTTGAGAGAAAAATTTGGTGAAGAGGCATCAGATGTTGTATGCAAGAGAAAAGACTGTGTTGGTTTGGTCATGTGATGTGTATGGACAAAGACAGCTGTGTAAAGAAGTGCCAGTCTCTAACTGTGGAAGGAACCTGTGGAAGAGGTAGACATGGGATAGGGTGGTGAAGTATGATCTTCAGATGTTGAGTCTCACGGAGGTGATGACAAGTGTACTGAAACCTTTGGTGATTTGCTGTGCTTGAGAAGACATGTCAAGCTAAGTGAAATCATAGTCATATCCAGTGCTGGTGGCATATAATAAGAAAAGACACCTGTGCCAGTGACATATAAAAGGCACCAGTGACGGTGACACATAAAAGGCAGCCATGCCTGTAAAAGCATCCAGTACACTCTGTGGAGTGGCATCCAGCTATAGAAACCAGCCACACAAACATATATATGCACACATCTTTGTACAGGTGTACAGTAAGTAAAAGCGTATTGTATTCCAGTCCTCAGTTTTGAACATTTTAGATGAGGATTTTTTTCACTTGCCAAAAGACAAGGCCATCCATTTTAAGAGCGAGATACAGTCAACAGAACAGACTGTTACAGTATATTATTCCTGCTTCTATTTATTTTACCAATAAAGACACGTTAAAAATTCCCGTGGTGGTATGAACTCAGAACACTAAGGTACTAAACAAGATGGTATAAAGTATGCAATTCCTGCCTTCCATGAAGACCAGTGGCTCTCAACCGGGATTCATATGGCCCCTGAGGGTCTATATAAGGTCAACACAACAAAATAGTAAATTAAGAATCCACAATAGTATTTTAAGGGACCCTGAGAAAATTTTGCTTTAGATGTGTGTATTGGTTTGTATTGCAAGAAACAGCTAGGTTTCTTTCTCTAACATTTTACACAGTTTAACCTACACAAATTCATGTGTGAAAAACAAAATATGAATTTTGAAAGAAGTTTCTATGAAACTAGTTTTTAGACCTCAAATGTTTATGGGGCTCCACCAGAATAAAATAGTAATCAAAGGGTTTCATAGATAAAAAACAGTTGAGAACTCTTGATGTAGACCATAAAACAGAAAGGGGGTATAATCAGTTAAGCTAACTATGGACTTAGTTCATTGAATACAGAATAAAAGCTGAATGCAGCAGGATTAGATTTGAAACTGTAACTAGACAAAACTAAGAGTGTATGGTGTTAATGCTTTTTGCACCAGTGTGTCTGTCACTTTACCACTGTCTTTCACTCAATTTTTAACATTGAGACAAACTTGGAGGGAGAGTTTATTAGATTTAATTGGCCCCAGGAAGAGGATGAATGACAAAAAATATCTTGGCAGGAGCTGTGTCCAGGATGTCAAGAAATGTAACTGCTCTACCAATTCTGTTAGTCTTATCCTTACATGTAATACAATAATGAATTGGCATAATTATAAGAAACTGTACAAGAAACAGGGATTGTAAATGGAAGTAGTGTGAATGTGAAGGAAAAATTCCAACTTTAGGAAATATATCTACAACTCTGATTAATGAGGATACAATTTAACCCTTTAGTTTAAATTACCCTGTAAATGTGAAGCTTATTTATTGTTTTGAATTAGGTATTGTCTCAGTTTTGAGATTTCGATGATGTGATTGTCTATTTTTAGGAAGACATTGCAAGGTAGGTAGGTGCAAGAGGCTAGACCTGGCTAGTATGAATTTAAAACAAGAGGCATATTTGGATCGGATATGGCTGGACTGAATGCTAAATGGTTAAATGACTAACAGGAACATCAGCCAAAGTAGATAAAAATGTAATGGTTGTTGTAGCTGTTTAACTTCTAGTCAGCCTTGATTAAATAAAATTATGATAAAAGGCATTCTATCCATGACCATCCTATCTCATTTTAGGCATAATGCATCATGGACTACATTATTGAATGTATCATTCCTTTGACAGAGTGTAATTTGAAGGAAATGTAGCTGTTATTTCTCTAAGACTGAATGACTACATAGAGGCACTCTTATTGACTAAAAAATGCTGTGGTTGCTCTACTTCATGTGGACCCAATTAAAAAAAAAATACAAGAAAAAATGTAGCCTGTCCCAAGAGAAACACTAATGGTGCAGCTGAATAGCATCATTTGGTCTTTCACCAACACTAATATCCAGAATCAATGGTAATGGAATATATTTGTCCATCCATACATAAATATACATATATACACATACATATTTTATAGCATTATACATAGAAATCTACAGTAGATATTAACAGCACAGTGAGAGGTGTTCTGTGAAAAAACAGCTTAGACATGTCTACTTTGGGAATAATTGAATAATTATCATCAGTGATAATAAATTGATGAAGAGAGAAAAATCATTACAAGATACGATGGAGTAGTTAAATGGAGGGAGGGAGGGGGAGGGGAGTGTGGAAGGAAGGAAGGACTTTTTAAGAAGTGAAAAAGAATCAGTGAAATGGATGGAATGATTCCAGTTGTTCAACATCTACAACGAAAGAGAATTATTTTTTATCACTTTGTTGGTTGGAATAGCAGGAAATCAACCAACTTATCATTAGACTTAGACAAGTCAGTGCTTCAGACTGAGCTTGGGGATGATGAAGATGGTGGTGAGAGAGAAAGAATGGAGATGGAGGAAGGTAGAGAGAGAGAGGGAGAGAAAGAGAGAGAAAGAGAGAGGAGGAGGGAGAGGTGGAGAGACAACAAAAAAGGTAGAGGTAGAAATAGATAAGGAAAGACAGTGTGAGAGATAGGCAGGGGTAGAGAGGGAGAGAAAGCAGTGGCCTTCCAAATCCAACAAATAACCAATCAGACCTGAAGGAAATAATCAAAGAGTTAAGTATTATTTTTTAACTATGAAGAGAGAGAGGTGCTAGAATTCAAAATGAAATTAAGGGGAATATTTGCAGTTTTGGAGGAAGTGGTGAAGGTAAGATCTCAGGATGTTGACCTCACAGATGTGATGACACAGAATGAAGAAAACAGGCAACAAGCTGCACTGCAGACCTATCTAAACCATGCCAGTATAGATAAATAGGTAATAATGGTGGTGGTGGTGGTGGTGATGGAGAAGAAGGAGGAAGAAGAGAATTTTTTTTTAATGATTTGCAGTTGATCTTTGGGTAATCCCTGATACTTCATCCTCATGTTGTCTATTTCTTTTTGGTCCACAAGATATACACTCCCAATGGGTCACTCCCACAAGGGCAGCTCAACCACCAGAAAAGTGGGGCCAGAGTTTGAGAGTAAACAGGGGTATGAGCCCTCTTGACATTGCACCTTGAAGGGAGATCAACTGTAACAAAAACATCATGATGATAATATTGAGCTCAATGATGAAAAATTAGTTCCATCCCTGCAATCTATTACTTATATACTATCTCTATTCAGATTATAACATATACTGTCTCAATTCAGGTTTCATACTCTCTATCCTCTTCCAATATATTTATTACAAAAACAATTAATATAACAGGGGAAAAAAGTACCATCCAAACAACTGTCAGTTTTTAAAAAAACAATAAATGCAAAATTTGTTTTCTTAATTTTTCTTTGTGCTTTATTTTGTACGTATAAGACAACAGAGTTAGTTGGTTCAATTCCCTGCACGTTACCAGAACTTTTTTAATTTCATCAAACCCAGAAAGGATTGGAAGTAAAAACATTGATCTCAATGATACTTAATATCAGAACTACATGACACTACTTTTGATAATCACAAGAATCAGATACCAACATGGATTTACTCAAGAATAAGACACCAAAGCTCTCTGCCATCAACACAAACAGTAGTGAAATATTTTGGCAACAGAAAACCATATGGAAATTTTGCCAAATATTGACTGACTGTTCCAATAATTCCAAGTGGAATCATTTGAAGAAAACATACCATCTTAGGTATCTTTTCAACATTGAATTCTTTCATGGCTCCATGCCATACATGAGATATAGGTGATTGTACTGACCTCAGTACGTGACTGATAATTATTTTATTAACACCAGATGATTAAGAAGTAAAATCAGTTTGAGCAGAGTTTAAACTTGTTTTGCATTTCTTATGGATGTATTTTATCATGTTACTAGCCCTTGAGAGGTAGTCCCATTAGAAGAGAACTAAAGAGTTCCTCTACTCTTACAGAGTTCCTGTTTGCAATTACTGTCCTCTTAGACAAGTACTCACTAATGCAGCTTGTGGATATAATGTTTCACTCCTTCATTCTATTTTTGGATATGGTTTCTACAGCTGACTGCCCTTTCTATCACTAACCACAACAGAGTCCCTTCTGCATATCAATTTGTATTCAGAATTATTGACTCCGAATATGATACACTGTGATGTGGCTCACTCGTGTTTTATCAATATAAGGAGAGATTAGGACCATAGCTGCAGAATGGTAATCGGATGCAACTTGGCATAAAGGCAGGTCACCATTATTTAGGCTGAAGTGGGGAGGAAGATATTTTTGCTGGCTGAAGTGAGGCTGTATCCATGGCACTACTTAGAGGGTCATATCAAGAAGTTCTTGCAAAGTTGCAAAGTACTTGTTACATTTGGTGGTCATTTATGCCACTCTGTAACACACTGTAAGCAGAGAAAGAGACAGAGAGGGACAAAAGAGAGAAAAATAATAAACTATTAAGAAATTTAAATTATATATGTTGCTGTCATCATTATAATTTAACATCCTTTTTTCATTGCTTGCATTGGTTAAATAACATTTGTTGATATAGATTTTCTATGGCCAGATGCTGTTCCTGTTGCCAACCCTCAACTGTTTCCAGCAAATAACTCTTCTCCAGTGATTTTCTGAGGAAGGAGTCTTAACCCCAAAATACTGGAATACCATATAATAACATTAATCTGTTCTATTTTACAAATTGTATTGTTTTTGCTGTAAAAATATTTAAAATGTTTTATTTATATATATATAAAGGGAGTTGCTAACAATTACTTCAAAATCAGTCAACTATTTCCTAGTCAAAATAAAATACAATCCTCTATTTAAAGATAAAGAGTAATTTGTTAATTAATGTTTGATTGTTTTAATATATAACTATTCATAAAAACAAACAACTAGAAATATATATGTACACACACACACATAATCTCAGGTGTTTGACTCTCATGAAGGAGATGACAAAGGACTGGTTCATCTGGTGATCTGAGATAAAAATGAGGTTCTGGAAGCAGAATGTCCATATACACAGTTGGATCCCTCTAATCTTCCCTCTACTTCTTCATTCCCTATTGCTGATCTCTCTATTACTTGCCAACTGCAGTATTCAAATGAGACGAAACTACATATTTTGTCATACTTTCTGTGATATCAGTCATCTTTCTCACTATCTGGAACCACTTCTCTTGATTTTCACCCTTCATTTTCACATTGACCTCCTTTATTCACATTTTACACTGATCACCTCCACCCCACTCTCCATGCTACCAAATTATCTCTCCTTCTCCCTCTCCACTGAATCATTTTCCTCTTGATTTGTCCATATCACCATAGATCTCTCGTTCTCTCCCCATGCACTACATCTTTCTCTTCACTTATCCTCTTTCAACTTCTCACATTCTTGCAACCTACCTATCCATACACCACCTCTTTCTCTCTATCCTGCTGCTCTTCACCCTCCTGTGCTGCCAATCTAAACCACCTGCAGTTTCTTTATGCCTGGAAAAGATACTACAGATCTCCACTTCCATGTGAGACAACATTTGAAATACTTCGGAGTAAGCTACAATACTTAGCATTTGCTGACTTAAATCTTTTGACTAGGTATCAGCCTATAATCTACTGGTTGGTTGATAAATAAACTAACTGTAGATGAATAGCTTGTGAGAGCTATCGAATCCATGTACAGTTAAATCATATGCATCATTGATTACCCTCCTCAATCTCTAATTATCTAATTATCCCCTAACTTCTATCCAATTCATATTTTATCACTGACATCCACCCCCACCACCAACCTTTATTATATCTACATCTTCATTCCATTTCTAACCATACCTCACTCTCTCCATACACTCTTTCTACTTCTATCCTTCCTTTTGTTATTCTGCACCAGAGTCCACCCTGTCATCCCATTATTTCTCTTTACAGTTCCACATCAATTATTCCCACACACTCTTCTATAATGTGAGGAGCCATATACCTCTTGAACAGTAAAAAATCTGTTCCAGGCCCATTCTTCATACTCTAACCAGGGTCCATATGGCCATTGGCGGTGCATATAAGATTTTGTTAAAATTCATCTGCAATAAATTGGTTATACTTCTACAATATACAAAATATTTTTACGACTTTTTAAAATACAATTCCTAATGATATTTAATAAAATTATATAATAATTTTTTAAACATTGAATGACTATGGAGGGGTACATCCTAGTAAAAGGAGGAACCAGTGTGGTCCTTAGATAAAAGATGGTTGAGAAACACTGCTCTAACTTTTCATCACCGAGCATAAAGTTGCTTCCCTCTCTACTTAGATGATGAGGATCTTAGCCTTGTGAGCTATATGACACTTCATTAGTGATGTGCTACAAAACAAGCACCCAGTTATACTCCTAAAATAGTTGGCATTAGGAAAGCCATCCAGCCAAAAAAAAAAAAACATGCCAAAGCAGATATTGGAGCTCAGCATAGTCCTCTGACACATCTAAGCCATGCCCACATGGAAGACAAACAATTAATTGATGGAGATAATGGTGATGATAAAATACATAAACTGATAGTTACATTAAAGCAAAGACTGAAATTTTTTTTTTTTTTTTTTTACTTACTTCAGTCATTAGACTGCAGCCATGCTGGGGCACCACAAATCAACCCCAATACTTATTTTCTTTTTAAGCCTGGTACTTATTTTTTCAGTCTCTTTAGCCAAACCGCTAAGTTACAGGGAAGTAAACGCACCAACACTGATTGTCAAGGAATGGTTGGGGGTAAACATGCACATACACACACACAATGGGCTTCTTTCAGTTTCTGTATACCAAATCTACTCACAAGGCTTTGGTTGACCAGAGGCTTAAGTAGAAAACACTTGTCCAAGGTGCCATGCTGTGGGACTGAACCAGAGCCATGTGGTTGGGAAACAAACTTACCAAACAGTAATGTTACATGTGTTTCATCACAATATAGGAACTATGATATGAATATAAAAATTGTCATTAATCATATTATTATTATTATTATATTATAAATATAATATACTCATAATAGTTATATACATGTAAAAAACATGTACAGGGTCTCCTAAACTGTAACTCCTCAGACAAAGATTCAATAATATCATTACTGAATCTGAGGAGTCAGTTAAAGGTCCTATACATGTTCATTACATATATATAACTATTGTGAATGTATTATATATTTATATCTTTATTATAATAATAAAGTTCATGACTTTCAACTAGTATGTTTGACTCATCTAAAGTAAAACATCTATATGCATGCATTTTATTACTGGAATGTGCAGATGTCCATCATGAGGATACAGCTTGGATTATAACCCCTTCTATCAGATAGGGAGGATGGAAAGAGAAAGAGTATTGCAAGTTTGTGTATGTGTGTGTGTGTGTGTGTGTGTGTGTATATATATATATATCATCATCATCATCATTTAGCATCTGTTTTCCATGCTAATATGGGTTAGCCGGTTTGACTAGAACTGGTAAACCAGAGAGCTGCACCAGGCTCCAGTCTGTTTTGGTTTGATTTCTATGGCGGGATGTCCTTCGTAATGCGAACTACTCCACAGAGTGTACCAGATGCCATTTACGTGTCACTGGCACAGGCCATGACTACAATTTCACTAAGCTTGACATGTCTTCTCAAGCACAGCAAATATGTGTGTGAACATGTCCAACTGATTAAGAAAGTCACTTCATAATGACGAGGCCAACACACAGCACCCAGAACAAGTTCCTTGTGGCTTATACAGTCAACACTGTTACACATACTGCTATGTCAGACTGTTACAGGTGTCTATGAGATACTCAGTCACTTAGATAATAATTCAATGAGTCAGCAGTGCAGTTAATTAAAGAACTGCAACAATCATGGTCATTAAACCAGATTCCTACCTTTTATTCTTGTCATATCCATAAATTCCAATGCTTTGTGTACAGAGAGTAGCATCAATGTCATTTACTAGCATCACAAGGTCATGTCATGTTGCTATGTAAACAAACAGGTAAGAGGAAACACTAACAGCATCAGTTTGTGATTCATTCACTTCTTTTACCCTCTACTCATGTATAGCCAGGTAGGTGAGTGAATGATCAATAATGCAACGATTATATCAACTAGTGTTAATATGGTATTTGAGTTTTGTGATGCTAATAGCTAAGTAGTTAATGTATTTTACTAAATAGAATAAAACTTGTTCACAAATGGGGGACACACACGTATACACATACGTGTGTGTGTGTGTGTGTGTGTGTGCGCGCGCGCGTGTGTGTACACACACACTTCATTTTTGTTATACATCCACTTTCTAAGCTGCCATGAGTTAGAAAGGTCATTATCATCCAAGTCAGTTCATATTTCAAGCTACTGCACTTCCCACTTACCACTTGTACCTTTTATTCTGGTGTAGTTTCTCTGGCTTGACAGCCTCCTTAATACCAACCATTTTACAGAATGTACCGAGTGCAGTTTATCGTGCCCCCACCTAACACTTAAAAGACAGGACTAAAGAGTCCTCTCAACCCTACATTTTCCCCACTTGTTCACTATTAAGAGTGCAATATGCATTTTATCATGGCACCACCATCAGAGTTGTTGCCTGTACCCAAAAAAACAAAAGTGGGTCATCATCCCAGTATGTTTCTCAATTCAAGGTAACATGACCAATAGAGTGTGCAGGATAGAGGATGACTATAGAAGATGAATGAAGGTTGGATGGTGGAGGAAGTCAGTGATTGGTAGAAGAATGTGGAAAGAAGAGAAAGAAATAAGAGAAAGAGCAACAGTGCCAGAAGTGATAGAAAGGAGACATTAATGGCAGTGTGATGAAAGAGACTATGCAAGGAGCGATAAAAGAGAGATAGTAGTAGTAGTAATAGGGTGTAACAGGGAGAGAAAACAATTGGTAGATATAGAAATGGTTGGTGGTAAGAGAGTGTAATAAATGAGAATTTGTGTCCTGGAGAAGAATGAGTGATGGCTCGGAAGTGTAGAAGGATGATGCTCGCAAGTAAGAGAGAGAGAGACGAAATGATGAAAAGTGAGACAGCATTGTAAGAGATTGATGGATAATAAAATGGTGACTGAGAGGAATGGACATGAAGGAGAGCCACATGTTTACTAGTAAGAGAGAGGAAAGAAAAGGAAAGAATGAAAAAAGAGAAAGTAAAAGAACAAGAGTGAGGTGCCAGGTACCATCAGATCTGATGGAATCCTTCATTACCCAGGCATTGTGATAGGAAAGGGGGGGCATTGAGGTGGCTACATGTTTGCTGGTGAGAGAGAGGTAGAGTGCAATGGAGATGATTAGGTGGACAGGGGGTAAGAGTTAGAAACAAAAATAATATTAACTTGTGAGACAGAGAAATAAATATATCTGGGGGGGGGAGAAGGAAGAGAAGGACAGATCCACTAGCTGTACATAGGATGTCAGAAAATCCATTGCAATTATTCATTACTAAATGATTTGGAAAGAGTGAGAGAGAAAAATTAGTGGTAAGAGGAGAAATTAAATATGGTTGGACATCACTTCACAGGTGGCATACAGCAGTGAATAGAAGGGATGACAGAGAGATGAAGGGTATCAATGAGGTAAGAGGGTCAGTAAACGGTGATTCCAGGTACAAAAGGGAGAAACTCCCAAATAAATGTATTATAAATTCCAACCTCTGCCATTGCAACACCCCTCATTTTAATGTACATTTAACCAAGCTTTCAGAGATTGTCAACTCTCCAGCACTAGATATCACCAGCCAATATGGCTTTGTGTTATCTCTGGTGAGATACGTCTTAAGATCAATCTTTATCACTTTACTCCATGTCTTCCTCAGACTAGCTTTCATTACTTTGAGTGCTCAGCAATTCCATATGTAGCCTATCATCGTTCTTCACATGCATTACAAGCCCATAGCAGCACTATCTCCTCTTCTGCACATAAAATCTGATGCCTCTTATGTTCAGTTTTTCTCTTAGCTCATTTGAACTCTACTGTTCATGCAGGCTAACACTGTACATCCAGTGAAACATGCTCACTCCTCTCCTTTCTAGTCTTTACAAGTCCTCTGTATTCAAGGTGCACATCTACCTTCTCTGACCATTTGTCTGTGATCCCATTGCATCTTTTGTATGTCCAGTTTGCACTGGTTACAACATATGGAATTTCTCGTTGCACTGTTTCTGCACATTGCTCAGGATCTCAGTCATTGTTAAGTTTACTTTGAGGCTTCTCAGTTTCAGGTTTTGTTTCCATGTCTGGAATTTCTTCTCTAAATCACCTGCAAATTTGGCTATATGAAGTAGATCATCAGTATACAAGAGTTACCATGGAAAGCCAGTTTCAAAGTCATTTTATTATGGCCAGTAGCTCATAAAAAAAAAAAATAATAAGAGCTGAGGGCTGGGCTCTGACAGATCCCCTACCTGCACACTAAATTCATCACTGAATTTATTGCTGACTGCACCTCTGTACATGACTTTTATAGCTCTCACAAACCATTTGTCTACATTTACTTTCTTTATTAACCAGCAGATTATAGACTGATACCTAGTCAAAGGCTTTCTTTAAGTCTGCAAATGCTAGGTATAGTGGCCTCCTCCTAAGCATTTTAAATGTTGTCTCATGTGAAAGTGGACATCAGTGATACCTCTTCCAGGCACAAATAAACTGCATCTCACCTAGGCTTTCTCCAAATCAATTGCCTGATCCAACAATTTTATGCCTCTGTACTGTCTATATTTATTCTTCAAGTATTTAACCCATGCCCTACATCACCAGATATTTCAAACATTGTAGCAGCAGTCCCTGATGGACGAGCAGCTTTCTCTATCTTCATGATTGCTCAATCTACATTACAACTGTCAACTTGGATGGATAGCTCCTCTGTTGGGTCTACATTATATCTTTAGTGAGTTAACTTGGGATTCTTTAACAACAATCAACCTTCATATAATTAAGGTATCTTCGACCTGATGAGTAACTAGTTGGGTACAATTATTACATCAGAGGATCTGCTAGATAGGAAACATAGGTAGCCTGGATTTTACCTGCTCCACTCCCTCAATTTGGATATATATATATATATATATATATATATATATAAAGTAAAGGAGGGTTCAAAATCTGACAGTGAACAGCAGTTTCAACTCAGAGGGAAAATCCTAAGAGTAGAATTCTTTCTTAGAGCTAAAAGTATTTTGTACATCCAATCACACACACATTATACTAGACGAGAAGAATCTAGTTTATATCTACAATTGTAGTACAGAAAAAAAAACCCAACAATTTAAGTTAGCTTTATTCATATATATTTCAGCCTAACACATTTCTGATAGAGCAGACGTTCAAGCAATGTCATTCTCAATTTCGTTAATATATAGGACTATATTATCCAATGTGTTTTTGGTCCTTTGAAGACTGTAGGACGTGTTTTAGAGAGAAATTTGGTCGCTATTTCTAGTAGGTTGAGGGACTGCAAAAAGGTTTTTCATTAGTTGCTTATCAAAAAAAAGCTATTCTTACAACTTCTATTATTGGGGGTTTTAAAGATGACTTTTGAAATATCCTGATTATGTTTGTGTGAGTGAGCTGTATTTGTGTGGATGCGTTCAAGCGTAATACACAAGTGTATGTTCATATAATAAGCAAGCATGTATGCGTCTGTGCATAACATTTGTGTGTGTGAGAGAGAGTTCTAGCTATTATTTATAATTAGAACTAAAACTTTAATTGGGTTGATTACTCGTTTAGCACGGAATTAGTAACTCATGCATGTCTAATAAGCATGTGTGTGAATGTATAAATATATATATATATGTATATAACTGGTCGTGAGTGTATATGTGTAAATGCATGTATGAAAGGTGTTGTAAATCGTTTTAATTTTCCTCAAACAGCTGATAATGATACTTAGATATGTTATGTAATATTAAACTTATATACTGAGTGATACAGAGGTCCCTTTCAGTCAAACAGCTGATATAACCACTTCGTTTGACGACCGGCGTTATAGGTTTAAACACCAGTTAGTATTTTTGTTGCTTTTTAAAATTTAACTGTTGAAAGACAGAAAAAAACTCTTTACAAAAGTAATAAGAATGAATGACCATTGCTTTTGCGTTGTTATTACAGAAAAATTATCATCATTATTGCTCATATGCGCTTAGTTTTTCGTAGACTTTAATTTTATCACTCTTTAAATTCAACACTAAATGAACACAGGTAATATATACTTTTCTACTCTAGACACAAGGCCCGAAATTTTGTGGGGAGGGGCCAGCTGATTAGATCGACCCAGTACGCAACTGGTACTTAAATTATCGACCCCGAAATGATGAAAGGTAAAGTCGACCTCAGTAGAATTTGACAGACGAAATACCGCTAAGCATTTCGCCTGGCGTGTTAACGTTTCTGCCAGCTAGCCGCCTTAATACAGGTAATATACAGTAATATTTAACTGCTTAAACCGGGTCGCCGGTCGCCAAACGAAACGATATGAGCAGCAGCAGTCTGTAAAAGTGAAAGTGGTCCCTTATATTCAAGGATCACCACTAATCAATGAAAAATAACTCTGAAACATAAACTTTATATATATATATGTATATATATATACATATATATATATGTATATATATATATATATACGAAGAGAGAGAGAGAGAAAGAGAGGTATGCCTACGCAAGTACTACCACTCCCACTACTACGAATTTGTTTCCTCATAACGTTTAGAAAATGGATTTTTCATAATGAAATTTTCTACAAATACCTTTCAGATGGTGCAGATTACGATTGTATCGGAATCTGTTGTAAAAAAAAAAAAATTGATGGTGGGGAAGAAGAGCTTAGGATAATTTATACAAATCGACTTCGTTAAAAGTTGACTTTAAAAAACTGATATCTTTTAAAATGAAATTATACATATAAGCAATCTTTCGGTGTTAGTAAACGACGTCATTCACCCACACAACGTTCCTTCATGACAGATTAAGAGGCTAGGCTTGGGTAAGAGGATGAATGAAGTCGTCTACTAAAACCGAAAGACTGCCTATATATATATATGCGTGTATGTATAGAGAGAGAGAGAGAGAGAGATGAAAGACATACCAGCCGTGACCTCCCGCCTTTTTCCTGTGTGCACGGAACCAAGAAACACATTATCAAGTATGTCTCCTTTTTTTATTTTTTTTTTTTATTTTTGAAGCGGTAGAGTGTTATTAGGAAACTTGGCTGCTATATTTAGCGCTCGACTGATCATGTAGAGGGCCATCTCATTGCTTTCTTATAGCAGTGTGTGTGCGTGTGTTTAAGGAAAAATATGAGAAAGATACACAAGGCATTACATACATTGAACGAAATACAATATTCTAAGGTTTACAGACGGAGGCAGAAATATATGGATTTAGTGGTTAAAATTAATAGAATGAAAATGACAGGTAAACGTAAAAAGATATGCAGGTAGATAGACTATTGGGAAGAGCGTTACATAAATACCGACACATGTGTGTATGTATATATGTGTGTATATATTTGTATATATATGTATATACACACACATATGTATATGTATATATATATATACATATATATACAAATATATACATATATATATACACAAATATATACAAATATATACATATATATATATATATATACAAATATATATACAAATATATAT
>NC_068993.1:32828380-32833242 GCF_001194135.2 Octopus bimaculoides
TCATCATCATCATTTAATGTCTGCTTTCCATGCTAGCATGGGTTAGACGGTTTGACTGGAACAGGTAGGCCAGAGGGCTGCGCAAGGTTCCAGTCTGATTTGGCATGGTTTCTACGGCTGGATGCCCTTCCTAACACCAGCCACTCTGAGAGTGTAATGGCTGCTTTTTACATGCCACTGACATGGGTTCCATTTGCATGACACAGGAAACAGCCATGACTACAATTTCACTTGGCTTGACAAGTCTTCTCAAGCACAGCATATTACCAAAGGTCTCAGTCACATGTCATTGCCTCAGTGAGGCCCAGCATTCGAAGGTCATACTACTGGCAACAGCCATGATTATGATTTCATGGGTGCCATTCACATGACACTGGCAACGGCCATTACTATGATTTCACTTGGCTTGATGAGTTTTCTCAAGCACAGCATATCGCCAAGGATCTATGTCGCTTGTTATCACTTCTGTTACACCCAACATTCAAAGACCATGCTTCTCACCTTGTCCCAGGTCTTCCTGAGTTTACCTCTTTCACTACCAGTTCTCTCCACAATACATAATACACACACACACACACACACACACACACACACACACACACACACACACACACACACAAAATATACATGAAACTTTGTATCTATAATAAATTTCTACTGTAAAATCTATGATCATAAAAAATATAATATGCAAACACATACGCAAAAAAATTTCCATTATCTATATGGTAAATATTCATATATATATATATATATATATATATATATATATATATACACTAACACATTATATATATACTTACACACATTACTAATACATATATATATATATATGCAGTAGTAATGATTTTAAATTTGGGTATTGATCAGGTAGTGTGCTGTTTAAAGCCAGTTCACTGTATTCGGCTACCTGATATCATCAACACTATGGATATAAGTGCCACTGGATTTACTTCAGGAAGTCCTTCATATCTGTCAAATTTATAACATATGAGAGAAAGATAAAATGGAATACGTAAGATTCTTTATTAACAACTACGATCGTTTTGACCCATCATGCACCTGTCCCCTGTGAGTGAGATTCTGGACAACTACTTTGATGCATCATTCAGTGCAGATGTGCCTTATCAGGTGATTTGTCAAACGGTACCTTGTTCTTTCATCTCCATTTTGCATTTTTCAATTAGAATACATTTCGCTATTCACCTGTAGCTGGTGGCATACAGAAGAGAGCATGAGTTAGAATCATTGGTAAACTGAGTCTTTATAAAAATATGTGCAGTTTTCCTACACTTATATCCTTTTCTTTTTCTATTAATAAGGATAATTATGATGAGCTTAGATGCACAGCTCATTGGAAAAGCTTTAAAGTGGGGACAGAAAGAAACCGTAAGTCAAGTAAAGAAAGACATCAATGTAAGTTAGAAGTACATACCTAGTACACAGAATGAAACATGAAAAGACAAAAGTAAGCAGTAAAGGAGTTATATTCTTTAAATTTTCAGTGAATTTGCTTTTCTTTGATTCATAGTTAAAATAAGTCCCCTAGTTTTGTATTTGCTTGTGTAACCATTATTTCACTATATAGACAGGTGGTTGGTGAGAGCTGTACAAGCCATGTACAGGTGAGGGTTGGCAATGAGTACAGTGAAGAACTCAGAGTACAAGTATGGGTTCACCAAGGATTAGTCCTCACCCCCCTCTTGTTCATCATAGTCCTCCAGGCAATAACAGAGGAATTTAAAACAGGATGCCCCTGGGAGCTTCTTCTATGCTGATGACCTTGTTCTTATAGCTGAATCACTACCAGAACTAGAGAAGAAGTTTCAGGTATGGAAGCAAGGTCAAGAATCGAAGAGCTTTAGAGTAAACCTAGCAAAAACCAAAGTCTTAGTACGTAGGAAGGCATACAAATCACAAATCCTTTCCGGTAGATGTCCTTGCTCAATCTGTAGAAAAGGCATAGGTAGAAACTCCTTAAGATGTACCTAGTGTAAGCTATGGACACATAAGAGGAAGGTTGACAGGGAAAATAGCTTTTGTGTGTGGAAGATGCACAGGTACAATTAACATCGAAAATGTACAGAAAATAGACTCCATCAACTGCCAGTGGGGTAATCTAGAGGTAGTTGATAGCTTCCAATATCTAGGTGACCAAGTTAGTAGCAGAGATGGATGTCCCAAGTGCGTAGCTATGAAAATAAAATTAGGCTGGGCAAAGTTCAGAGAGCTCCTACCTCTGCTGGCAACAAAGGGTCTCCCCCTCTGAGTGAAAGACAGATTGTATGATGCCTGTGTGCAAACAGCTATGCTACATGGCAGTGAAACATGGGCTGTGACAGCTGAGGACATGCGTAGGTTTGAAAGAAATGAAGCTAGTATGCTTCACTGGATGTGCAATGTCAGTGTGCATGTGTGACATAGTGTAAGTATCTTGAGAGAAACATTGGGTATAAGAGGCATCAGACGTGGTGTGCAAGAGAGACGACTGCTCTGGTATGGTCATGTAATGTGTATGGACAAGGACAGCTGTGTAAAGAAATGCTGATATCTAACTGTGGAAGGAACCTGTGATAGAGGAAGACCAAGGAAGACATGGGACAAGGTGCTAAAGCATGATTTTCGAACTTTGGGCCTCACACAGGCAATGACTAGTGACTGAGACCTTTGGAAATATGCTGTGTTTGAGAAGACCTGTCAAGCCAAGTGAAATTGCAGTCATGGCTGATGCTGGTGTCACATAAATGGCACCTGTGTTGGTGACACGTAAAAAGCACTTTTCAAGCATTGGGCCTCATGGAGGCAAAGTGGCTGATGCCGGTGACATGTGAAAAGCACCTTTCAAGTGTTGGGCTTCACAGCGGCAATGATAAATGACCGAGACCTTTGGTATCATGTGGTGCTTGAGAAGAAGACCCATCAAGCCAAGTAAAATCACAGTTGTGGCAGATACTGGCGTCATGTAACTGGTACCCATGCTAGTGGCATGTAAAAACACCCATTACACTCTCAGAGTGGTTGGCATTAGGAAGAGCATCCAGCAATAGAAACCATGCCAAATCAGACTGGAGTTGGGTGCAGCCTTCCAGCTTGCCAGCATTGGTCAAACCGTCCAACCCATGCCAGCAGGGACAACAGACGTTAAATGATGATGATGATGATGATGATGATATATATATACACATATGTGAAGGTGCATGGCTTAATGGTTAGGGTATTTAGCTCACGATCATATGGATGCAAGTTCAATTCCCGGCAGTATATTGTGTCCTTAAGCAAGACACTTTATTTCATGTTGCTCTAGTTCACTCAGCTGGCAAAAATGAGTTGCACCTGTATTTCCAAGGGTCAGCCTTGTCACATTCTGTGTCACACTGATTCTCCCTAAGAACTACATTAAGGGTACACATGTCTGTGGATTGCTCAACCACTTGCATGTGAATTTCATGAGCTGGTTGTTCCGTTGATCGGATCAACTGTTGTTGTAAGTGACGGAGTGCCAAAATATGCAGGTATACACACATGTGTGTGTGTGTGTGAGTTGAGCTATCAGAAACATTAGCACATCAGACAAAATGTTTAGCAGCTTTTTTCTGGTTTTACATTCCATGTTCAAATAAAGCTGGGGTCAACTTCATTTTGCATCCTTTCAGGTATTATAAAATAAGAACCAGTTGAGTATTGAGGTTGATGTAATCAACTATTCCTTTCCCTAAAATTGCTGGCCTTGTGACAGCCATATATGAAACCTTGTATATCTATGTTAAATCATTGTTGCATTTTTATTTTTAAATATTTGATGGCTTTTCTTCCACTTTGTTATTTTAGTTTGCATTATTATATTGACTCACTTTTCTCTTTGTATTGGCTTTCAGTCAAATTTGGCTGCAATATTTTAGTTGCTATTGATTTCTTGCTTTACACTAGCTTCAGCACAAAGCTACGTTTACTTATTTATTTATTTACTAAATTTGTATTAAAGAATTCATAGGACACACTGAGGAAAAAAGAATTAATTTAGTTTGTTTTACAGCAATAATTTACAGATACTTAATTTTAAAAGATCTGGAAATAATGACCAGAAAAGAAAAATTAACAAAAGAAAAATCAACCCTTATGAAAGTTGAAATCCAAAATGCTATAATGATAATTATAATAATCGTTTCAAATTTTAGCACAAGGCCAGTAATTACATCAGCTCCAGTGCTCACCTGATACTTATTTTATCAACCCCAAGAGGATGAAAGGTAAAGTTGACCTCAGCAGAACTTGAACTTAAAACATAAAGACAGATAAAATGCCACTAAACGTTTTACTTGGCATGCTAACAATTCTGCCAGCTCACCACCTTAACAACAATAACAATAATCATTGTTGTTGTCATTGCTGTTGTTATAGGCTTGCACTGTAAACCTACAGAAAAGTGCAAGAATCAAAAGAAAAATTTTTGAGATTTGAGGAGAATGGTAGTCACCAAACTTCAAGGAAAAATCTGTGATAACTAATACAGCATGTAATAGAATAATAAATTCCGTTAATATAGAAGCCACATTGATAGAAATAGCTTAAATAAAGAAGACAGAGTTGAAATTTTAGTACTATGTAAACTATATATAAGGGTCAAAAAGACCCCCTTCAGTCATGACTGACCATGGGATTGCACCTAAAAAAGTTCCTCTCTGAGACACAAGTCCAGGCAAAGTTGTTTATGGGAGACCAGTAGTCACCCATGCATACCACACACATGCATATATATACAGTAGTGAGCAAAAAAAGAGAACGATTAATATCTTTTTTAAATGTCAGAAAAGCTAGTGAATATACGGTTTGAGACCTGTTAACGAAAAAAAAAAAAAAAAAAA
>NC_068993.1:32833252-32840305 GCF_001194135.2 Octopus bimaculoides
ATTATAAAGAAATTTCTGGGGAAAATGTTTTCCAAAGTGTGGGGAGGGGACTGTCGGAAAGTTCACATGATCCATTTTTTTTTCCCCTCATAACTTTCAGGATCTAGTTTAGCGCCCAGTCACCAAAACAAAACAAAAAAAACAAAAACAGTCTAATTGGGGAAAAAAATGGGTAGAAAACAAATATGAGAAAAAAAATTTGTGCAAACAAATGGGGGTGAGGGAGAAGACTTTCGGAAAATTCACAAGATCCAATTTTTCCCTCATAACTTTCAGGAAAATAGATATCTCTTAGTGAAATTTTTCATAAACACCTTTCAAACAGCATAGATTATGAAATTAAGTGGCCAGCACAAAGTCCAGACTTAAATCCAATTGAAAACCTTTGGAAGATACTTGGAAACAAAGTAACACAAAGGGCACCAACTACTATGACAAATTTATGGGAGATATTAGAAGAGGAATGGAAGAAAGTAACACCTGACTTATGCAGGAAACTTATTATATCCTGTGGCAATCGATGTGCAGAGGTGATCTCCAACAAAGGTCCACAAAGATCATACTAACTGTTTTAAGTTCATATTTACATTTCTTTCCATAATTATAATGGTTTTCAGTTAAATGAAGCATTTTTTGGTTTGATCGTTCTCTTATTTTGCACTTGAGACATTTGGACGATACTAATATTAGTGTTATTAACTTTTATTAAGACCATTGTACAAACTTAGATTTTTCAGAGAATTTAGCTGATGGGTAACTGTATTTATGAAACCAATTGCAAATTTGTACGTTTACTAGCTTTTCCGAAATTAAAAAAAATATTAACTGTTCTTTTTTTTTTGCTTGATACTGTGTATATACACAACAGACTTCTTTCAGTTTCTGTCTACCTATTCACAAGGCTTTGGTCAGTCTCAGGCTATAGTAGTAAACACTTACCAAAGGTGCCATGTGGCAGTACTGAACCCCTGAACTGACTGTGTGGTCAGAAAGTAAGCTTCTTACTACACAGTCACACCTACGCCTATACACATAATGTAAAACAACAACCATAAAACTTACGTATATTCATAATCCCTTTTAAAAATTGTTCCAAAACTCACTTAAAAGAGACATCCCTATTGTCTTCAAAAAACTTCTAAATAATAGACCCATTACCCTCACTAAAGCACAGTAAACATAGCATATCATTTGAAAGTAGAAATTCAATTACTACTCATCTACAGTATCATGTTATACCTGATGTCTCTGTACACAGTTACTTATAAAGGATTCATCAATAGTTTAAATGGACTTCATTAATATTTTATAGAACATTCATTTAAGACACTATGAATTCCTGTTGCATGTAAGTCACTCTTTTATAAATCAATATTTTTGTTGCTTTCATTAACAATTCATCATCATCATCGTCATCATCGTTTGTTCTTTGTTGTTTCAATTAGTCAATCAAAGGGAATCCTTGATGCTCTACCCCTAATTTTGACCCAGGTCACAAACCTGTTTGTACATTGTAATGCGTAGGCATTTTAAGGGTAAAGTAAATGAATTGAAACTAGGTTATTACATTGTCATTTTTCTTTGTACAAGGAAACTAAATATATACAGTATACACATACTATAAATATACGAATTGTATATAAATTAAAATCTGTTTTAATGTTCATATATAACTTATTTTCCTCATGTTAAGTACTTTCTGCAATTATTACATTTCAATACGTATTCCTAGCTTCATGTGTGTCTATATAACATATACTATATAATATATTACTAGGAATGTAATAAAGAGTGTTACTACCTTTCTAACACATTTTTCTGTGAGAAAGTGTCTATATTGTTTCTTTATCCTGTCCCCTAGAATGTATATTGTTATATTTGTCAATAAATACATGCACTGTAACAGAAGCACCTCCACAAGACAATATCTATGAACTAGAAGCTAGCACCAATTATTTGACTCTGTCAAATAAACAAATAATAATAATAATAATAATAATGGCAGAATTGACAATAGTGACAGAGACAACAACCATTTCTACATCTTCCACAATACAGGGCTCAATACTAATAATTTGAAAGTAGCACAAATATGTCTTAAGAAACAAAAAGGAAAACTAAAACAGTACACCAAATCGCTTGTCCAATGGTTAATCTGGGAGCGTGTCCCCCAGGAGAGAGCAAACCTGGGGATGAAAAATCATCCACTAGCACAAACACTTTTCTGAATACGAACCTGGATGGTCACTTGAATGAGAATTGCCCCAACTTGAGCCCTTCAAGTCCACCACCACACCCACCACAGAAAGAAAAAAGTAAGAGGATTAAATGGACCCGAGAAGAGTATACAGAAGTAATATACACCTATTACTATGCATTAGGCAGGCTACCTGAAGAGAAACACACTGCACACCCTTATCAAATATGGAGAACATGAAATCAAGACAGCAGACTATATTTGGATGAAAACAAGGTAGCAAATGTTAGGAGGGATATTTTCAGAAATAAAAGACTCACAGATAGTGAAATAACTGCGATCAAGCAAGCAGCGGAAAATGACCTAAACATAAGACAAAAAGGAAATGAAGAAACACTGCAACAAAAAGTCCAAGCAGAATGTCAAAGAATACAAAGATTTGAGAAGAGAAACAAATTTTACAAACAAAATAAACTGTTCACATCGAATGCGGAAACATTCAACAGAGAAATAGCGAAGGAGAAAATAACTGAAGTAGTTGCATGCTGTCAACTTAATGTGACAGTCCCCTGAAAGGAATAATACTATTGTTGGTTAGACCTAGGAAGCTGTACCACTTCCTGTCGGCCTTGACACATTTCTTGTGTCCTAATGTTTACAAGGGGGAGACAAGCACCTCCACCCAGCTAAGCCTGCATCCAGAGACATGTTTCTAAGTCTTTGCTTGTCATCAGTCTGGAGTAGCATGACCTGCTAGCAGGTGTCAAGGCCAACAGGAAGTAGTGCAGCTTCCTAGGTCTAACCAACAGTATATTATGCAAGATCCTCCAAAAACGCCCAATTGGTTAGCAAAGAATAATAAAACCAAAGAATAATGAAACCAAGTTTCCCCCAAACTATCAACCTGTAACATGTCTATCTACCACATATAAAATTTTAACATCCATCCTCATGGAGAAAACATACAAATTCATGGAACAGAATGATATTTTCCCCCACTGAACAAAAAGGGTGATTTCAAGTTTCCTGAAGCACAACATGTCAATGTGGAATATGAACCTTCAATTATACCACTCTAATGGAGTACTGACCACAAAAAATATTAATATCAACTGTGGCATTTTCCAAGGTGACTCACTTTCACCTTTAATTTTCTACATAGCCCTAATACCCCTTACAAGTGAACTCAACAGAACAGGGTATGGATATAAAATTGGCAACACAAAAAAAAATAAGTCACCTATTTTATATGGATGACTTAAAACTCTATGACAAAGACGATAATGATCTTGAAGGACTACTACGTACTGTGAAAGCATTCAGTGATGACTTCAGGATGGAATTTGGTCTTGATAAATGTGCCAAGGCCACTTTCCAGAAAGGGAAACTGAAGACCTCACATTCAGTGGTGTTGGATGGTGAAACAGTCTTAAAAGAACTTGAGCAGGAGCAAACTTACAAATACCTTGGAATAAATGAAGGCTCTGGCATTCAGCATGCAAATATGAAAGAGAAGATCAAGAAGGAGTGTTACAGGAGAGTTCGAGCAATCCTAAAATCCGTGTTAAATGCATGTAACAAGGTGTTAGCTATAAATTCCTTAGCATTTCCTGTTGTTATTTACAGTTTCAATGTGTTGAACTGGAATGTGAGTGAAATAAGGAAGATTGGTAGGAAAATCCATAAGCTGCTGACTTGCAATAAGAAGCACCACCCAAAGGCAGATACAGATCATCTTTACCTACCCAGAGCTCAAGGAGGTCAAGGCTTGAACCAATTTGAAATCTACAAAACTTGCAAAACATCTCGAAACATCTAATGATTGGATGCTAAAACTCATTGAAAACCATGAAAGATGTAAGAAGCTTCATTCTGTTATGAAGGAGAGCGAAAAATTTTCAAGTGAGCATATGCATAATACCCAAATTGAACAGTGTAAGGGAAGTGCAGCAACTGTAGTTGCAAAGAAGGTGAAATCAATAACAAAACAAAATGCGCTTGGATAATTGGCTGATAGGTGGGAACAAAAACCTCTGCATGGCAAATATGTAGCCCATAGCAAACAAGCTGATGTAGACCAGAAGCACACCCATCAGTGGCTATAGAGCTCAGGGCTAAAGGTAGAGAGTGAAGGCATTATGTTGACTGCCCAAGATCAGAGCTTATTGACCCGGAACTATCAAGCCAATGTGATGAAAAATAGTGTAGACCCAAAGTGCTGATACTGCCATGATGGGATAGAAACAGTCAACTACATAACCTCTGGATATAAGGTTTTAGCACTTGTAGAGTACCCATCAAGACCTGACAGAGTTGACCAATATCTATATTGGATAATGTGTTAGCATTATAAAATCAAAACTGCTGACAAATAGTACAAGCACCACCCTGAAGCTGTAACTGAGGGAGAAGGTGTAGCTATTCTTTGGGACTTCCCAGTATGTACAAATAGGACCATCAAGGCAAATAAACCAGATATTGTGAAAGACAAAAGCAATAAAGTCTGTTTATTCATTGACATGAGCATACCCTGTGACCATAATATCTCGGCAAAAGAATTTGATAAGCTCAGAAAATATAAAGATCTGCTAATCGAAATTGAAAAGATGTGGCATCTGAAGATGGTTACAATACCAGTGATTGTAGGAACACTTGGAATGATCAAAAAAGGAACTAAAAATTACTTAAGAATGCTCCCTGGTTTACCATCCATGCAGTAAGTGAAAAAGATTGTCTTAATTGGTACATCACATGTACTGAGAAAAGCATTGTCACTGTAAATTTTCTTTCCTTTTTCTCTGTCTTCCCCTTTTTCTCAATCACATGATTGTAAAGGAACAATCTCGTGAGCTTGTTTTAATGGCCTACCAATGTATACAGTACATTTCTCTGCCCTACGTGTCAGTAAGACACTCGGCAAGAAATAGAAACAGAATTGAAAGAAGATGCTAAAGAAAATGATGATGATAATGATGATGATGATGATGATGATGATGATGATGATGATGATGATGATGATGATGATGATAATAATAATAATTCTTTGTTTACTTTTATATTTTATATCTTTTCTTTTTCTTTTTCTCTCTGTCTTTCTTTCCCTTTTTTTTCTATCACATGGCTTTGAAAATGAACAATCTGCTGTGATTATTTTAATGGCCTACAAATGTATACAGTGCGTTTCTCTGCTCAAGGTGTCAGGAAGACATTCGACAAGAAAAGGAAACAGAATTGAAAGAAGATGATAATGAAAGTGATAACAATAATAATAGTAATTAACAAAAACCATAACAAAACCAAAAACAAAAGCACGACGGATGGATTATCATAAATACTATAAAATAGTTGATTTATGAGTTACACACACACACACTACTATGCAACACCCCTCCAAAATCATAGAAGAATAAACTTATACTATAAATACCCAACAAAATGAACAAAACCCACATGTGCTATAGAAGGCCAATACCCGAGAAAAAAACACAACCTGTGCTACACAAACAACACACAATATAGAAACTAATACAACAGAAGACTCAAACAAAACCCCATAACAAAACGTATTGGTTCAATACAATATCCCCACTGCCAAAAAAAATGAAAACACGCAGCACACACTATCTCACCAACACAAAAGTGCAACAAATGATGCAATAGAAAGTTGCTTGAAACTTTCAGATGTCGAGAAATAATGGTGGTGATGATGATGGTGATGAATGTTACCTTACCTCAGTTTATGAGAGACAAGAGTCTCCAAAAAAACTCTGGTTGTAACAGCAAAAATGAAGCTGGACCTTTAAGGGAAGGCCTCTCACTCAGCAGTGGATCAGTAAAGATGCAGACTGACTACAGCTGTCATTGTAATACAGCATCAGCAGATAATAGAGCAAGGGGGAGGAAGTGGACCAGCGAAGAAAACAGGACAGTGATGCAGGGCTACTTAGAAAGTGAACCTAAAAGAAGGGGCTATAGAAAATGGATTTTAACACTTTGGGTAGAGAAGAGTATGTTTAAAGTGACTGAGCAGAGATTAGTTGATCAAGCTAATACTATTAGGAGAAGAAAGTGGATGAGAGAATTGGAGGTAGAAGAGATCACAAGAGAACTGGAAAAGAAAAGGCAGTGGGGAAGACAAGCAACAACATAAGAAATACATCTCAAACCAAAGAACCTAAAGGAAAAAATAATAATAATAACACTACCAATAAGGAAGGGACAACTGACACCAACAATTTAAGTGATTTAAGTGATGAAGATCAGAAAATTTTCGATGAGTTGCAGGAAGTAATAAGTAAAGAAGTAAGAAAAAGGTTGCCAGCATTAAATAAACATCAACAGAAGGAAGCTACAAGAAATGACTAGGAAAGTAGATTCTATTATCAGTAGGATAGATCCTAAAAATATAGAAGACACTAACTTCTTGATCTATGCAGGAGGGGTAGTAGTCACCAGAAGATTAGATATCTCACAGGGAAAGATTTAAAAAGAGCAAATGCGGAAAATGAGACAACAAAATAAAGTGAAGACTTTAAGACAAGATCTGAGTAGAATAGAAGCCTGGAAAACAAACAAGTTAGGAAACACAAGATGCAAATCTTGCCTCGAGAAAAGATACTTAGTCAAGGAGAAAGGCTTTGGGCCAGTAATGGAAGAGTTAAAACAGCATATCATAGCAGTAGCAGACAAACTCTCCAAACACCAGAAAAGAATAGATCAGTATCAACAGAACAGATTATTTGAGACAGACCAGAGGAGATTTTATAACCAGATAAATAGTGGAGAATGAAATACTGAAGATGAGAAACCTAATGCAGAGGAAGCTAGAGAGTGCTGGAGTAATATATGGGATAAAC
>NC_068993.1:32840315-32841895 GCF_001194135.2 Octopus bimaculoides
ATGCAGAGGAAGCTAGAGAGTGCTGGAGTAATATATGGGATAAACCAGTCAATCATAATGGAGATGTAGTATGGTTAAAGAAAGTGAAGGAAGAAGTAGTGAGTGAGAAGCAACCAGATCTAAGATTAACTAGTGCATTAATGAGTAAAGTGTCAGGAAAAATGCCGAATTGGAAGGGCCCAAGATAAGATTTAGTTCAAGGGTACTGGCTAAATAAATTCAGTAGTTTACATGGGAGGCTGAGGGAAGAACTTTAGGATTGCCTTAATGGAGGAATAATACCAGATTGGCTGACCAGAGGGAGCATAATACTCATTATGAAGGATAAGAGCAAGGGTAATACAGCTAGCAACTATAAACCAATCACTTGCTTACCATTAGTGTGGAAGCTGTTCATAGGAATGCTTTCATAAAGCATTTACGAGCACCTTGACAACCAGAATTTACTACCAGAAGAACAGAAAGGCTGCAATAAGGAGGTTAGAAGAATGCATCATCTATTATATATAGAAAAAGCAATTCTAAATTAAGTAAAAGCTAGAAAGTAAAATCTCATAATAGCATGGATAGATTACAGGAAAGTTTATGACATGATTCCACACTCATGGATAAGTGAATGTTTGAGTATATTCAGTATAGCAGACAACATGAGAGAATTAATTAGCTTTAGCATGGAAGAATATAAAGTTGATTAATACTCAGGTGACACACTCTTAGGAAAAGTTAATATCAAAAGAGGAATTTTCCAGAGGGACTCATTTCCAGCTAAGATACTTAGGAGAGTTCTTGGCATCTAAGGTTACTTGTTGTAGCCCAATGTTTAGATTCTTTTCTTTTCCAACAGTCTAATCTGTTGAGTGTATATGAATAATAATAATAATAATAATAATAATAATAATAATAATAATAATAATAGTTTATATAAAGGACTGGTAACTCAGCAGAAATGTAATAGACAGAGAGGTGAGTTCTTAACTTTTGTATACGATTGCCAAAATCCATCACTGAGGTAAACATAACTGATGTAATCCATCACCACGGCCAACTTAATGACAAAAAGTGCAACTCGAAAGTAACTTATTTATTGGTGCTTTTAACAACAATATTTCGGCATCTCACGTGCCTTCAACAGGTTTAAAATAAATTAAATGTCAGTCTAATTCATTTTTTAGTTTATATAAAGGACTGGTAACTCAGCAGAAATGTAATTTAAACCTGTTGAAGGCATGCGAGATGCCGAAATATTGTTGTTCAAAGCACCAATAAATAAGTTACTTTCGAGTTGCGCTTTTTGTCATTAAGTTGGCCGTGGTGATGGATTACGTCAGTTATGTTTACCTTAGTGATGGATTGTGGCAATCGTATACAAAAGTTAAGAACTCACCTCTCTATCTAATAATAATAATAATAATAATAATAATAATAATAATAATAATAATAATAAAGACAAAACAATGTACATGATAACACTTCCAATCAATCAAGATCAGAAGCCATGAGAGCCCCTTCCATGGTACTGCATCCGGGCGTAATATCTATATATATAAAAATGAGAATGTCTGTCTGTCTGTCTGTCTGTC
>NC_068993.1:32841995-32842382 GCF_001194135.2 Octopus bimaculoides
ACATCACCCCTAACAACTGGCCACTTAACTCCCCCAAATGCAATCCCCTTGTTTATTATGAATGGGGCACAGTTGAGCGAGAGACCAACAAAACTCTTTGTAACACCAAAGATGAAGTGAAGGCAAGGATTATGGCAGCATTCACCAACTTAAACAAGGAGACCATCCAGAAGAGTTGCAGGGGGTTCTGAAGTCGTCTGGAGGCCATGGTTGAAGCCAATGGTGATTTTATTGAATAAATTTACTCTTTAGTATTTCAAGATTTTTGCATGTAATTTTGATAAATATATCTGTTAAAATGAGATGTCATTGTTATTTTCATTTCTGCATAATTTAGACGACAGTTTATTCACAACACCCTGTATGTATGTATGTATATATATATAT
>NC_068993.1:32845369-32849273 GCF_001194135.2 Octopus bimaculoides
ATATAAATATAAATATATAAAGGCGACTCGAGTTTCAGGGCTATTTCCTTTCGTCATGGCCGGTATGACGCATATATATATATACTTCAAATTTACAGAAAACAAAAGACAAAGACAGTTGTAGGAACAACAAGCAGGTGTATTAGTTTAATGCTTGGGAAGAATGGAAAAGTTTTTTATGTTTCGAGCCTATGCCATAGACAAACAGACAGACAGACCGACAGATAAACAGACAGATAAACAGGTAGATAGATAGATAGATAGATAGATAGATAGATAGATAGATAGATAGATGTGTGTGTGTGTGTGTGTTATTGTCTCTTTGTTGTAACATTTCATGTGATAATTGTAAATGAGCCTCACCTAAAACAAACAGGTTGGTTGAAATGATTCTATAGTATTCTATATTACGATTATTGTGTGGTAAGAAGTTTGCTTTGCAGCCACATGGTTACAGTTTCAATCTCACTGCATTACACTTTGGACAAGTGTCACGTACTATAGCCCCAACCCTGGGCTAACCAAAGTCTTCTGAATGGATTTCGTAGATGGAAACTGAAAGAAGCATGTGTTAGTGTGTGTGTGTGTGTGTGTTTATTCCTCTAACTACTTGACAACCGATGCTGGTTTGTTTACATCCCTGTAAATAAGCACTTCAGGAAAAGTGACCGATAGAATAAGAACCAGGTTTTAAAATATAATAAGTTCTGGGGTCGATTCATTCAATTAGAGTCCGTCATGGTGTTGCTCCAGTGTGGACTCAGTTCAATGACTGAAACAAGTGAAAGATAAAAAACATACATACATACATACATACATACATACATACATACATACATACATACATGCATACATGCATACATACATGCAAGCATGCATTGGAAATTAATGACATACACGTGAATTTCTAGAATAGTGTTTTTTTCCCCTCAACAAAACAATTCTTTGTTGGACTAAGATAAGCAGAGTAGTCTTCCTTGTTTACAATTGTAGTCTTGATAAGACGAAATATTGGTTTATTTATTGACTCTTTTTAGCCTCAGATCAAAACTCTGATCAAATAGTATTATGGTCATAAGCCTGCCAGTCGTGACCATCACATATTTTATTTGGATACCATGGATCTATGACTACATTATCGAATTTTGAGAGAAAATAGCATGGTTTAAGATAGATTTAGCGAATGTATGCAAACACAAAGAATTGAGAATTACACATTTTTAATCAAAAAATTTATAACATAAGTTGCTGACCTACGTTTCTTATATGCTAGTGTTGCATCATACTTTAATGCAATGATTCTACATATTAATGAATCCAGTTATATTACATAAATCTATAAAATAAACACCAGCATATTATTGTTCCTTATTCTAATAGTATCAGCATTGGCAACTTGACCAAAGTCCATACTGAATGAAGCAAAGAAGAAATATTGATGGGGGATTGAGTAGAAATGTAGAGGTTGCAATGAGATATCATCTGGTAAGAATTCTTATTGTATTTCAACATAAGCTGATTTGAATAAAACATAGAAAAATTGAATGCATTCTAAGCTATACCAACAACATCCAGTATAGGTCATAGAATTTAATTTATTGACCACTGAAGTTAAAGATTGGAAGAAATATCAATGTGGCAGACAAAATATTTAATTAAGATATTAAAGAAAAATTAGTAACCTTATTCAGTATATAAGCAATTGTACTCTTTTGGGGAGAAATATATTTCAAATTTAAATCAAGAGTGAAAAGTAATTTCAGTATGTAAATATAACCCAAGGCAGTGAGATGTTAGCACTCCAAGCAAAATATCTAATGGCATTTCATCCATCTTTATGTTCTGAGTTCAAATGCTACTAAGACTGACTTTCCCTTTCATTCTTTTTGGGGTCAATAAAATAAATGCCATTTGAATACTGGGGTCAATGTAACTGGCTTTCTCCTCCCTTAAAATTGCCAAATTTTCTGCCAAAATTTGAAACCAGTATAATTGAAAAGGAGGATTTATAAAGAGGAAGAATGATTAGAGAAAAAGAACAAAAATTAATAAATAAATCATAATGAAATAAACTAATACATCAAAGGATGGTATTTAAAGTCCAAGAAGGTTAGATGCAATTCTAAGCATTTAAAAAATTAAAAATTAAAAAAAGTTAAACAACTAAGAAACATTGTCAATGAAAACAATGTAAACCTGTGATTATATTAATTATTTTAAAGAAAGCACTGAATCTAAAGGCAAGAAAGATTGAGATAAATATTGGAAGAATTAATTAAAAAAAAAGCTTTTTTTAATAAGAAAATATCATAATACCAGTTCATAAGTAGAATAAATGGACTATTACCATCTAGTTAAAATATGTCACAAAAATCTGGTGTTGTACATTATAAATTAGCTGTCAGTCTGGCATTTAGTGTCTGGCTGTTTGTTACTGGTGATCCATAATACAAATTTCTTGGGATGTTTCCTGCAGTCCTGGGCATTATAAACAACACATCCATGTTAGATCGGACATGCTAATTAAGAAATGCGTGCATGTGTGTACTAACTCAGATATTCAGAAATCCAAGGAACTCTCTCTTGACTTGAAGGGATTTGTTGCTTTCTGTGACTTACTCTGAAATGTTTATCAAAGCAAAAAAATTCAGAGCATACACTCAGTAATAATAAGCTTATGGTATGCATTGTTCGAGAGCATCGAGTACATCGAAAATAAAACAAGATGAGAATAAAAAGCAGTCATAAGTCAAATGAAAAAAGACAGCAATGAATGCTAGCACAGTACACAGAATAAACTGCAAAGAGATAGAAAATTGAACAATAAAAAAGTCATAAAAAGAAACTGTACAGGCATATCAGTCAATGAATTTCAGGAAGCATGAAATTTTTGATGGATGCAGAGATAGACGGAAAACAACTTTGGAAACTAGGATATATATTTGTGAATTTCCAGAAAAAATTTTTTTTTTTGTCTATTTTCCTGCCTTAAAACACCCTCAACACTTAATTCCGTTGGAATTAAGCAGAGTAATCTCCCTTGTCATACTTTCGTTCTTGTCAGACGACGGATTGGTTTCTTTATTAAGTTTTTAACCCCAGGTGAAAACCTATCAGATAGGTTTATGATCATAAGCTTGCCAGTCGTGACCATCACAGATTTTTATTGAGACACAATAAATCTATGACTACATTATTGAATTTTAAGAGAAAATAGCGTAGTTTAAGATGGATATCGTGCATTTGTGTGTAGGTGTGCATATTATTATTCAGTTTTATTTCAAGACTAGCAGAGAATCTTGGATTTAGTCATTCAACCGTTCATCGACAACTGTGTGCCATTGGAAAAATCAACAAATTGGGTCAGTGTGTTCCTCACAAACTCTCTGAGTCTAATCGCGTGCAGAGAGTGATTGTGTGCTCTTCTTTGCTGTCACATCTCACGAATGAACCATTTTTGGACCGAATAGTGACTGGTGACGAGAAATGGGTTCTTTATGAATATGCCTAGCGCTGAAGACAATGGGTAGGGAAAGGAGAAACACCAGCACCCCAAGGTAAAGAAGGTTTTCAACCATGTTAGGTGTTGTTAACTGTTTGGTGGGATATGAAAGGTTTAGTCCACTTTGAACTTTTAAACCCAAACCAAACGGTAACACACATAAGAAAGAAGAAAGCAAAGGACCACTGATGAGGTCACAGAAGTGTGACGAAAGAACTCTGGCTGAAATAGGATTAATGTAATATAATGTAATTTAAAGCTGAAGCAAATTAACACCAAATATACAGTGCGTGTGTTTTTATTGGCTAAACTGGCAATATGACCATCCCCAAGTACAACTACATCTGTTTCAACACACGATTTCACATCAAAAATCTTGCAAAACAAATATATATATATATA
>NC_068993.1:32849620-32851709 GCF_001194135.2 Octopus bimaculoides
AATAGTGACTGTCTGGATATTTTGCGTTCTTGCCTAATTTTTGTATTTTTCTATATATTAAATATAGCGGCGTACGTACACTTTGGTCTCTTATATGTAAGTATATATATATATATATATATATATATATAAATTTTGTACGACTCTCTTATTCTTTGTATTCTTTCCTTCTTTCTATCAGCTCTTTGACACTTTGTTCATTCCACTCTTCGTTCTTTTGTTCCCCCTCTTTCACATTTCCTGGCCTACTCTTCATCCTCACTTTCCCTCCTCTTTCACTTCACGGTGTCCCTTTCATTTATTTCTCGCCCCTCCTTAATTCTTTTATCCTTCCACCTCTACCTCTCTCTCTTCTCTCCCCAGGTGACCGGTGTTTAGCCAAACCTGACGTTTCTTTCTTGGTTCAACTACCATCCGTGCAACATCTATATTCCTCCCTGTGCATGTCAAACCTTATGTCCTTGCCTTAAGGCTTTACTTCTGCACATGCCAGCTTAATTTAATTTGTCCTTAGTCAAAAGACACCTGTTGTTATGTCCCGTTAATTGTATTTGTATTTGTGTAACATTTCTCTGTTTTTTCCCGTCCTTGATTTTGTATACATTCGCTGCTTTCTTCCAAGGAATCTAATGCTCTTAGCATAGTTTTTTCTTGGGGGTAGCCAGATTAGAGCAATCTTGAGTATAACCAGCCAAAATTGCAAAGATGATCTGGAACTTTCTTGTGTTACTGAACAGTTCCAATACTCTGCCATTGAACATTTTGTCAAATTTTTATGCATGCCCATTTATATTTCTTGCAATTATTTTTCTAATTGACTTGTCACATTTTTGTGCCATATCTTTGTTTGTTGCGATCAGTTGCCATCTTTGCTCTTTCTTGTGCCTGCTCCAATTATTCTGTTTACACACTGCCATACTCAGGGGGTAGCCCTTGTAGCGGCACAAGCAGTCAGCACCATATTGGATGAGATCTTGCGGTAGCCATCGCCATCTCTGAGACTGGAGTGAGATCTCACCTGCATCCATTTGCCATGCACGAGATCTCACCTGCATCCATTTGCCATGCACGAGATCTCACCTGCATCCATTTGCCATGCACGAGATCTCACCTGCATCCATTTGCCATGCACGAGATCTCACCTGCATCCATTTGCCATGCACGAGATCTCACCTGCATCCATTTGCCATGCACGAGATCTCACTTGCATCCATTTGCCATGCACGAGATCTCACCTGCATCCATTTGCCATGCATGAGATCTCAATGAGGCTCACGATGGCAAACTAAATAAAAGAAACAAGCAATGAGGTTCGATCTCTCTTTTCCGCTGCGACTGCTTCTGGAGAACACTTCACTGGCTGGGCCTCTAGGCAAATCTGCTTGTCATATCTCCTGAGGCAATGGCCCATGTAATGAAGAACGACGAACTCACACCGCATGAGATGGCTACAGAGAGCAATGCACTTTCACCCTTGTGTATAGTGTAAATAAAACTGTTTGAGAACCTGTGTTTTGCCTAAGACTTCTTTCCTCACCTGCTGGAGCCTTAAACAACACGAAGAACAAGAAGTTAATGGGAGAAGGCGATATTCAGCCGATATCGAGAACCTTGCCTCCCATTATAACCTCAATATAAACCTAGAAAGCAGTTTCAGGATGTCATGAAAGGCAACCTTAAAACTTTGGGGATTGAAATCTTGAAATAAAACTGAATAATTACATATGTATGTACATACATACATACTTACATACATACATACATACATACATACATACATTCATAAATACATACATACATGCATACATTCATAAATACATACATACATGCATACATTCATAAATACATACATACATACATACATACATACATACATACATACATACACACATACATACATACACACATACATACACATATACATACATACATACATATATACATACATATATACATACATATAATTAAGATTCAGTTGAATTAGATACTTAAATTGGTGCACCAAGAGGATCTTTCTGATTTGGCGGACACCACTTGTTTTCTTAACGAAACACTTTAAAACTTGGGACACTGGTAGAATGTGTCATAT
>NC_068993.1:32852254-32855360 GCF_001194135.2 Octopus bimaculoides
ACCCTAAAACCCTAAAGCTAAAACCAGTACAAACGCACAAACGATGTCATAAATAACAGTACCTCCGATAGTTGTTGTTGACAAACAACAGCACTAATTTTATTCAAGGGAAAAGATCCCATTACACCGCCACGTCTTGTTGACAATCCACAGCAGTAATTGTTTTCACCTCAATAGACGTCAGTGATTGGTTGAATATGACAATTTTTAACATGAAATAACTTTGAATATAAAATTTTTCTCTGTTCTATAAGACAAAATATACAAGTATACGAAGTTTTAAAGTGTTTTGGTAGAAAACACACTAAATAAAAACTAAATAAAAAATGGTGTCCGCCAAATCAGAAAGATCCCACCAAGACAGTTCGGTATAGTCCGCACGGCTCAAAGCTAGGAGAACAAAAAGCAAATAAGTGACATGGATGTCCAGGTGTCAATGCATTATGGCCGTTTCAAGCAGCTCCATTTAACGATCAATGAAAGAAAACATTACATCAATTTGAAAGAAACCGCTCTCCTCAGTTGCAGATGACCATATAGATTTCCAACATAAAGGATAAACCATTTTTAGCAAATTTTTATCAGTATTAGAAACCAAAATAATACATTGTTTCCTTTTGTTATATTTGTAGCAGAATGAATTTAGAGAAAAATGTATATCATCCTAATCCTACTATAATTTAGAGAATAGCAGAGGAAAATAGTTGGGGGTCAAGATATAGGAGTGGTGAGGTAGTTATTTATATCTATTTTTTATTTTATTTATAAGATTTTATGCAGAATATAGTCTACAACTATTTAGAATTAAATCTATTGGCTGTGTTCTAGTTGATGGTGAAAAATTAATTGTCATACAGCCTCCCAGACCCTTATTATACTAGGACCATATTTCTAGCTTTATCAACATAAAAGGATATGTCTCATAGTTGCTAGTGAGAGAATGACTGATGGAGAAGAGGTGATAACTAGAAGAAGGAAAGGTAGGGGTGGCTAGCACTTATTTAGATTATCAAATAAAAGGGGAATATAGTGAAAAACAAAAGAAGTAAAAGTAAGCTCTAACGGTGGGAATTAGAATTGAGGTATAGAGGATGTGTCATAACTTAGCAAAGTATTATTATATTAAATTTAGAAAAAATTTTTAGATCAATATAAGGGAAAAAAGATAGAAATTAAACTTAGAACTTAATAATGGGGTACTTTAATATATAGGAGAAAGTTCATAAGGCCTTTCTTAAGCATATTGTTAAGGTGGTCATGTTAAAAACATTCCACAATGAGTTTATAAATGAATTAAATTACTGTCTATGTAGGAGTACATAGTATATATTAAATCAAAACAAGGATTATTCTCCTCATTACAGGTGGATAAGTAAATGATATCTAAAATATAGAATCAATTGTAAGGGGAAATTAAATCAGAGATGTACTAAATCTATAATAGAGTTGTTGTTGTTGTTGGCACTCCGTCGAAGGTTCCAGTTGATACGATCGACGGAACAGCCTGCTCGTGAAATTAACGTGCAAGTGGCTGAGCACTCCACAGACACGTGTACCCTTAACATAGTTCTCGGGGATATTCAGCGTGACACAGTGTGACAAGGCTGACCTTTTGAATTACAGGCACAACAGAAACAGGAAATAAGAGTGAGAGAAAGTTGTGGTGAAAGAGTACAGCAGGGTTCGCCACCACCCCCTGCCGGAGCCTCGTGGCGCTTTAGGTGTTTTCGCTAAATAAACACTCACAACGCCCAGTCTGGGAATCGAAACCGCAATCCTATGACCGCGAGTCCGCTGCCCTAACCACTGGGCCATTGCGCCTCCACTTATAATAGAGTACATGCGGAAGTAATAGCTAAACTGATATGGGTGTGTATTATTCATTGAATAATACATTATTAAATGCTAAAACATAAAATAAGTATTTCTATATCGAGTAAACTTACATAAAAGAACTTGAAAAAATTTATTTATAAATTACAAGCACTATGGAAAAATTATGAAAGTATATAAGAAAGTATAAAAATATCACACATATATATATAAATTTATAAAGTTTATGATATAAAGTGTAATTATAAATATAATATTGTATTATATTATACAGTGAGTATAAAATTCTTTATAAAATAAGTTTTGATATATAAAAAATATTTTATCTTTTATTTTTCATTTTTTTAATATCTTATATTAATAAATTTCTATATTTCTATATACCCTCCTATATAGTTGTGTAGCTTCTACAGACTGTAAGAGGTTTATAATTTCTTTTCATAAAACTCACTGTATAATATAATCCAATATTATATTTATATTTATAATTACACTTTACGTTTCATAAACTTTATAAATTTAGATATCTATGTGATATTTTTATACTTTCTTATATCCTTTCATAACTTTTTTATAGTGCTTGTAATTTATAAATAAATTTTTATTGATAAGTGACAATTCTGTAAATAACAATAATAATAATTATAAGCTTAAAGCTTATAATCATTCTTGTAGTATGCTTGTCCTCAGTTTGCAGGTGTAAAAGTATGACAAAACAGTTGTAGTGATTTAAATAAAGAATGTCATTTATTCCATTATCTAACATTTACCTATATATGTATATACTAGCTGGTGTACCCGGTAATTCCTGGAGGTAAAGATGTATTGAAACGCCTTATTATTCTGATATATGAAAGCAATTTCATTATAACTGCCACAACAGGTGTATTTTCCGTCACAGAAAAGTACAAAAAAACTGCCAGCTGGAGAAGGGAGAGATTGTTGGAGGTTGACAAGAGAAGTTTTTGGAGGTTGGCGAGAAAGGTTGGCGGAGGTTGGCGAGAGGCAAAGATATTATTCTGCTTAGCGAAGGCATCTGGGAAATGTATAACTGCTGTCATTCACAGAAAAAACTATTGTTTTACCATGAGAAAAGCGCTGTTGAAGTGTCGAGTGAAATTTGGCAATTGAGGATCGAATCCACGCTATGCCTGCATGAAGCCACTACAAATACGTTGTGGAATAAAAAATTTTATCTACTGTCATGGAAAAAGTGTAACTGTAAAAATGCAGAATTATCGGAGTAATGGGTATTCAAAAAAGTATGTATGTA
>NC_068993.1:32855679-32857388 GCF_001194135.2 Octopus bimaculoides
TTATTTATATGTGTGTGTGTGTGTGTGTGTATGTATATGTTTGTGTGTCTGTGTTTGCCCCCCCCCCCAACATCGCTTGACAACCAATGCTGGTGTGTTTACATCCCTGTAACTTAGCAGTTCAGCAAAAGAGACCGATAGAATAAGTACTAGGCTTACAAAGAATAAGTCCTGGGATTGATTTGCTCGACTAAAGGTGGTGCTCCTGCATGGCTGCAGTCAAATGACTGAAACAAATAAAAAAAAATAAAAAGTTCAAAACTGTGAGTAGTAAAATGCGGAATTAGATCGGCTGATCGTGAGAATCAAATATTGATCACTTCGCTAAAATCTGCAGGTGGTGCGGGTTATTTCCCTTGAGTTGTTTAAATAAAATATTAGTAATATGTAGTTGATAGAAGGAGCCATTGGAAGGGCCCTATTATCGATTTTTTTCAACAATCTAAGTATGTCACGAGGTTTCCAGACATGAGTTCTACTCACGTGTCAAATAAAGTATAAAAATGATATTGTCTGCAAAAATTAGAAATAGGACACACAAAAAATCAATATTCAATGTAATCGAACATAAACAATGAAATGGGTTATTTCCCTTGAGTGCTTAAAAAATATTGTACAGATGCTATAGGTTATTTCCCTTGGGCGTTTAAAAAATTAGTTATATGAGGTAGATAAAAAGGTCCCTTCCAGGGGCCATATTATTGATTTTTTTCAACAATTCAAGTATGTCACAAGGTATCCAGACATGAGTTCTACTCATGTGTCGAGTTTCATCAAAATCAATAAAATGATGTAGGAGGAATTAGCTAACAATGCTACAAACAAACACACACTGATTTTCCACATATGTAGTAGATAGGGCAGAGGTAAAGGACATGGACTGCACCCACTTTTGGTTATTTTTTTAAAAAATTTTCTACAGAAACTCATCTTTTTGACTGCAGAGATTTCAAATCTGCAAAAAAAATCTATATTTCAAAATTTTAAATTTCCACATGTTCTCTCTACAATTAGAGATCGGCACCTCTTGATGCAACTGTTCTCATTCATGTATATTACATGGCCATACCAGCACAATCTTCTCTGTTGTACACTGCATCTAATGCTAGTTTTTCTCTGAAATCACTTACACTGACATTACCCATCCAGCAAAGAATACAAAAGCATGTACTACTCACCCTTAACATTTGCTGAATAAATAGTAAAATAAGTACAACACATCACACACACCTCCATCCCCATATAATTACCATTCCTTCTTCTATTTCCATCATCTTCCCCTCTTCCCCACCAAATGCACACAGAAATACCCACATAACTCACTTAACCTTCGTACTGTTGTACATCCATTAATGTAATATCGCCTGAAGAAATGAATCCATGAAGATGAGCAACCTGATGCCCACAGATACTACGGACTGCACTGTAATCATACCAGGAATACGGGCTTTGAATCTTAAGAGACATGTGATTTGTGGAAATGCGTGTAGTGATGCATTAAATGTTTATAAATTCCATCCAAGGATTATTGTTATTATTATTATATTTATCCTACATTATATCAGTTCAGCTTGATGCAACCCCGAAAAACTGGTTCACCAGTCAACATCATAAGACTGTGGCCAGAATAATGGAATAGGAACTTTATTTGCATATTCAAAACGTTTCCCATAAACAAATTTAAAAGATATATATATATATATATATGT
>NC_068993.1:32857690-32859430 GCF_001194135.2 Octopus bimaculoides
TATATATATATATATATATGACAAGCTTCTGCCAATTTCTGTCAACCAAATCCACTCACAAGGCTTTGGTTGACCCACAGCTATAGTAGAAGACACTTACCCAAATTGTCACACTGAAAAAGAAAGTGAAAGGGGTATAGTGAACTTGCCATGGGTAGTGGAATATCCAATGTTTGGGATTCAGTCCTTCATCAGGGGGCAGAGAGAAAGAGAAAAAAGTCAGAGTTTACATCCTCTCAGCTTGTAAAACTGGCTGCAACTGATAATGGACACAGAATAACATGGGATGCTAATGTTAAACAGAAGTTATAGGAGAGGGTGTGCAGAAAGGAGGAAGAAAACGATGATGGAGTGAGTAGAGGTAAGTAAATACAGGAATGTTGCAGAGAGAGGGTGGAAGGGGGATTAAAAAGTGTAAAAAAGAATTAAGAGGAGGTGAAAGGATGAAAGGAAAAACATTCATTCATACTTGTTGGGAACATAGTGCCAAAATCAAATATGAGATGTTGCTCTTTTGTTTCCTGGAGAAGGTAGAGCAGTGGTGCAAGGCCATGCCACACTGATAAATCTGCAATAGAATGATTCACAGTGTTGAAGTGGGTCGCGACAGGTTGGCCTGGCATACATATATATGTGTGTGTGTGTGTGTGATTAGTATTTAGGGATAAATTGTATGAGCACTTGGGTGTATTCTGGATTCGGGTTAACCACATCTAGTAGTAAGGATTTACTTAGGGTGAACAATCCCACTGTAATTCATCTGATTAGTAAATCCTGGGTTTGCTTCTCTGGATTATGAACATTTTCAGGGGTGTAAATCCCAAACAATTACAATGAATACAGAGATAAGTATATCTATAGATTTTTTTGTTTTACAGTCAATTATACTGCATATTTGGTTAAAATATAACTGACTCGTATTTCTGCTGCATAGAGAACTAACAATTGCATTTTGCATCCTGCTATTTTCGACTATGTAACTTTATTCAAGGTCTGTTCACAGATATGGTCTGAAGCAAGCTGAGAGTACCAGTGTGTGGTTAATGTTATTTTGCTAAATTACAATGGTATTTGAGAGAGAAAAAGAAAGTGAGGGGGAGATCTAGAAACTTGATATAACTATAAAAACTACTATGTGGTTGACCTCATCCTTACCTTAGATTTAAGTTTCTAATGTATCCTTGACCTTTAAGTAGGTCAAAGTGTATTTTTAGTTGGATTATTATTTTGTGGTTTTCCAATATTTTGTTCTAAATGAGATTAAATTAAATCACATTAAATTCTATGAAAATATATGTGGTATGAAGAACTTATTAACAAGGACAATTCGAAATTTTCTCTGTATAATAGTTTTATAATATATGCAGTTTCTACATCCAGGAGTGGCTGTGTTGTAAGTAGCTTCCTTACCAACCACATGGTTCCGGGTTCAATCCCTCTGCGTGGCATACCCAATGACTGGTGTAGCAGCACTATAGTCAACTGCTACAAAGGTAAATATGTTTGGAGTTATCTTCTACTATAGCCTCGGGCTGACCAAAGCTTTGTGAGTGGATTTGGTAGATGGAAACTGAAAGAAGTCCTTCGTATATATGTGTGTGCTTGTGTCTGTGTTTGTCTCCCCTAACATCGGTTGGTGTGTTTACATTCCCGTAACTTAGCAGTTCGGCAAAAGAGACCGATAAAATAAGTACTAGGCTTACAAAGAATAAGTCCTGGGGTTGATTTGCTCGACTAAAG
>NC_068993.1:32859440-32864073 GCF_001194135.2 Octopus bimaculoides
CAAAGAATAAGTCCTGGGGTTGATTTGCTCGACTAAAGGTGGTGCTCCATCATGGTCGCAGTCAAATGACTGAAACAAGTAAAAGAGTAAAAGAGTGAGAGTATCCGATATGCACAGAAACAATTGTTGTTTCCATCAATGACAATGGCCATAATAACAACACCAGCACCTTTACCAAAACTGGCACCAACACCACCGCCACCTCCAATGAAGCCAAAACCAACAGTGCCAGTACCAGCAACATCAACACCAACAGAGATAGCACCACCAACACACGACCACAGAGATACATCAGTTGTTCCAGGAACTCATTCAAACAACACCTCTCCAACCACAGATCCTCCTTCAGGACACCGGAAAGGAGAAACGTCATGTCATGAGCCAGCCGTGTATGGCAGCTGATAGACAATGGGATTCCATGCACAATATCATAGAGTATCCAAGAAGATCCAGGTCCCTACATAAGCGGGATCAAGTGCTGTAAATTATGCATAGAGGAACAGGCGAGGATCCTCAATGACTCTCTTGACCCAGGAACATCCTTAGCTCCAGAATGGAGGTTTTTAGACCATTTCAGGAAATTCCTGCTGTCCTATTGGAACCCACAGGATGGCAGGGTCACCAGCGATTGATAACCAAAGGGAGATAATCCACTTTGTTGACATTAAATAGTAAGGTCCTTTCCTCCTCCTTATTCTAGAGAGGCCACTCACTAGAGAGACCTTAAGCCAACAGGTTTTGGGATCTGATGATACACCATAAAGCTAAACCCTTTATGGATGTGAAACCTAAGGTAATCCCATAAACCGGCCTTATCTAACTTTAATATATACTGCTCTATAACTTAGAGTGTGCTTCTTTTTTCAGATTTATGTTTTTACAAACAATATATATATATATATTTATATATAGTAAAATCAGTCCAAGTGAAGTTACTGCTACTATACCTTCTCACTCTCTCATGTTCAGCCATAAATACTCATTCACTTGAATGATACACAACAACCATACATTATCCAATACATATACATGTACATATATCTATACAAATATTCATATACATATATATTATACACACACTCACATATATGTATGTGTGTGTATACATAAATATATACACACACATCATCATAATTTAACATCCATTTTCCATGCTGGCATGGGTTGGATGGTTTGACAGAAGCTAGAGACTTTCACGGCTGCACTGAGGTCCAGTATCAGCTTTAGCATGGTTTCTATGGTTGGATATCCTTGCTAACACCAACCACTTTACAATTTGTGCCGGGTGCTTTTTGCATACACCAGCACTAATAAGATTTCCAAATAACTTGCAGTATAGAAAAAAATCAGGGAAAGGTTGCAGGGAACACCACTATGTGGGGGAGTATTTGGAAGAGGTGGGGGGGGGGCTTTACGTCAGAACAAAAGTTTCAAGGTGAGTGTAAGAGAGGATACAGACAGTGCATTAGAGGGGCAGTATGAGATGGGTAATTTCATAAGAATGTGAAGGGAAAATGACAGATGGTTTGAGAGGAGGTACAGGTAAATGTAGTGTGATGAACAAGGGAGCAGTATCAGTGTGGAGAATGGATAAGGTGAGATTGAAGTGGCTCTAAAAGGACAATAGTTCAAAAGGTAGAGGGATGATATGCAAGGTGTTGTTGAGGGGGAGATGTTACTTAGTGATTCCCTCATCACCACTTTAGCAAGTGTAGTGAAGGCTATGCTCTTGCCAATGAGGTCAGAATAATACCGAAATATGTTTGGAGTTATCTCCTATACTTGCTGAAAGGACTAAAAGTATTGGTCAGTCACTAATATAGGTTGTTTTTGAAACCAAAGTAATAAAAGATACTGACATACTTAATTTAGTAAGTTAAAAAGTTTTGATTGAGAAAAATGTGCATCTGTGACAATGAGAGGAAAAGAATACAACTATTGTAGCAGAGAAGCGCAGGAGAAACAACTGGATTTAAATTAAAACGGGGCGAACATAACAGAGAGAGAGGAAGAGAGAGAGAGAGAGAGAGAGAGAATATGAACGTAACAACACGTCTTATTTTTTCAAAAGTATATCCCATGTTTGGTTCCACTCCAAAGAAATGGATACTTCAGTAGAGGGAAATCAAACAATATAGTACATGTATAAATGAACAAAGGCATAGTATAGCACCCTTCGTCATAATTTTGTGTGTTGGATGGTAGGATTAATTACTATCTTCGTTTCAGTTCATGATAAAGAAAGTAAACGATAGAAGATATGTAACCGGACCCACCAATTGGGTCAAATAAAGAGAGAAAGGAGAGAGTTGCAATGTGTGAATGAAGAAGAGGAAGAGACAGAAATTATGAAACGTATGAATGAGAGAAAAAAGGAGAGAGAGAGAGAAAATGGAAACGTATGAATTAGAGTGTGTGTGTGTGTCAGTAAACGTGTGAGAGAGAGATAGAGTGCGTGTGTACATGAAAGTGTTGTGATTTTGTGGAGAGGAAAATATTTTGGTACAAAGAACTGTTGTTGCATCATCTGCTGTAAGTTATCTGTTGAAATATTGTCGTTGTTATTATTATAATAATTATTATTATTAGTTTTGGTAATCTTGTGATGTTGGAAATGATATTGCTTGATGATAATTTGGTTGTATCAATATGTGATCAAACATGACAGGTTATAATATATCTGTGTTCGTGTAAATGAAAGACAGAAACAAGCCGACCTTTATGGACGAACCGCATGTACATGTGTATGTGTGTGTGCAAACTAATATAAATAAACAGTAATCTTCAGACAACCTATAGAAACAAAGGTGAGAAGTTGAAGAAAACAGTATGTATGTCTTACGTAATTAAGGATCCTAGCTTAATGTGTTTGTGTATTACACGGGACGGAGCTGTATGTAAGGTCGAGTCTGGGTAGATGAGAAAAGAGAATGTGTTTAAGGCGAAAGTAAAGTATTAAACAGAGAAGAAAAGTAAATAGAGATACACGCACCGGCAACATTCAGTAAGTGATAATGACTTTAATTAGTAATCTGTTGATAACAATTGTTGCGTGAGATAGAAGAAACTAAAGTTCTGCTCACAAACACTTCTACCGGTTTATTTGGAAAAATTGTATTTAAACAGTGTTAATTGTGTATAGATGATTGTTGATAGAAAAAGCTTTCATTAATAACTTATTTTGTTTTATTTTTCGTTGTTTATTTTTTGTCATATCGTGGTTTATTATTTAAGCTTACGTCGATACCTCTGTGGTGTTGTTTTACATTTATGATTAAATAAATATATTCAAATTGTAAAAATATGAAAAAAATATACAGTACAGTACTGTTTCTACTTCGCGGGGGTGGAGTTGGAACGTAACATCCGGATTAAGGGATTAATCGCTTTAAATTACTTAACCTGAATCACTCAATAACTTTAACTGTTATTTAGGATATTTAGATGAGCGTGTCACTTTTCCTGTGACTTTTAGTTTTCCTGTGATTGTTTCCGTTCATAGATGTTTCCGAAGGAATAATCAGCTGATTTTCGGTATTTGTTTAGTCTTAGCTCAGTTCTGTTTAAATCTACTAACCAAGGCATGCCAGCCTTGATTATCCTGTCATTTTATATATCCAGGATAACATTGTGCAATGTGACCTACCCGTTTTAAGTCGGTAGGATAGAAATTGAAAGGAATTCTCTAGCGGTCATATAGGCAGTTAGTTTTCTTTTAATAATAATTGTCGAGTGCGATAGATCACGATTTTTGTATTAGTATAACGTACGTTAGCTTATAGAGACAACTAAACCTAGCAGTGCTATTTTACGAAAGTCATCAATTTTAAAGTGTTGTCACTGTTTACATCTTCCTTATGGTACATGTCTGCAGTTAAATAGGAGTATTAAGTCCCAGATATAACTCAGTACTGTTGACAGGACACGAACACCGTCTTCCCGGCTCACTGTTCTGATCTGCAATACCATGCGGTAGGGTCTAACATATGTAATATATAGAGGGATGTAATAAACTAGGATGGGGTACATATCCAAGCCCGATACTCCATCGACTCTTTAGTCCGTGCTCTCATCGCAGTACCTCTGTAGAATCTATTCCTGTATAAGAAAACGATTTGATTTCGATATATTACAGAATAATTGTTTAGTCGCTACCCTCCACTGTTGCGAAAAAAGCTGAAGGAACACCATTTCTCTCATCTTAGGTGCTCTTCTGTCTGCTGAGTTAGTTCATCTTGTATATTGTGGTGTCAGGTTCTCTTCTAATACTTCTTACAATTGTATAGTGCGTGGAGGTCATAACAAATCAACGCGTGCCAACTTAAAATCAGAATTTTATGCTAAATTTCAGTAGAAGAATACAAAAAAAAAAAATGCTTTAAACATGCTAGATATGACAAAAAATGCTAAAGACTAATTTTATAAAAAAGCTTAATTTTTATTTACATTTCTATTTACTTTCTTAAATTATATTCAGCATTGAGAAATAATTTCTTGAATTTCTCTAATTTGATCACTTTCAGCTGCAGTACCTAGGTCTTGACTTCAAGGTCCCAATCTTGTTAATTATGTGTTTTGGAATATCGAAATTTTCGCAACATTTGCCATATCTTTTCAGAGAAAGACTCCCACC
>NC_068993.1:32864493-32880510 GCF_001194135.2 Octopus bimaculoides
AAATAAATAAAAAGGGTGTTTTTGGTGGGGTACAAAAGGAAGTCTTCCAATCAGGCCATATTTTATAGACAGTATTATCTAAGCGTAGGAAGATGCATTTTGTTTTTCAATTTTGATTTGATTACACCCATACTACTGAACAACCGTTCAGCTTCTGCATTTGAGTTTGGCAATGTCAATAGATTAATGGCAAAATTTGCAACATCTCTAAAAGGATTTCCTCCAGTAGCATCTTTATATTCCAAGACTTCCAGCCAGAATGCCTCAGTATTAGATGTATTTGTCCATTTAACTAAATGAATGCTATTAAACTGAATTTCAATTGAAGCAATTTTTTCTTCATTTAAATGCATTGCTTCTAAGACAAGTAAAATTTTGCTCTTTGAAATGCTGCAAAATATTCTCTAAAGAAAAATATTTGATATTCCTCAGTATATTAATATTTCCTGGCAAACGGTGCTCAAGCTCTTTATAAAGGCAAATTAAAAATTGTGCTCTTTTGCGAATATTATTTTCTTCGGTAGCTGTTACAGTCTTCTTGATAATCATTTCTGCTATCTTACTCTCGAACCTGTAGCCTAAATTTGGTTGAGGATCCAGAATTTTTTCAATAGAAGCATCCAGATCAAGAGGATCAATTCTACATGTTGGCAACACTGTCATATTAGCAACAGATTTGATCAAGTTTGAAAGATCTTCAAGTAATTTTGTTTTGTTGACAGTGTTTGATTCAAACAGTTCATTCACTTCCTGAACATATTTTAAAATTGGATGGAAAAATAAAAGGTAAAGTTCATTCCTAGAATCACAAAACATTTCATGTAACGTTTGTGCTGTAAAGCATTTTTCTTTTGTAGTTGTAGTTTGGAAGTGAGTTTGCAATTCAAACCATTGGCTTAAAATTCTATTTACCTCTGGTTCTATTGACAGTCACCTAATTGTACAAGAATTCATGATCTTCAAAGGCTCTTTACCATTGATAGCAAGGTAAAGTTGTTTGTAGGCACTTTGTCTCGTTGAAGAATGAGAAGACCATTTATAGGTTTCAGATACTAAAAATTCTAAATTTATGGGCAAGTATTCAGTACAAGTGTGGGATACTGCCAAATGTAAAGAATGACATACACATCTAAATATAAGTAACGATGGAACTTCTTTTAATGTCTGGAAAACACCATTGTTGACACCTATCATTACTCTAGCATTGTCGGTTCTTATAGCCAGTAAATTTTTTATATCTAATTTCTTTTTCACTAATTCAATTTTTAAAGCATCTACAATGTCATCTGCATCACATGTTTCTAAAGTTACCATACTGAGATATGTATGTACCACTTTTTTGTGAGTGTCACTATGATATATCATTGGATTCATCTAATAACAGGCTAAATTTTCTATCTCCTGTATCAGAAATCAAATCTCCATCAAAATATGGAGCTAGAACATTTCTCACAATATTTGCACATTTTGTATGATGCAACTTCATTTTGGATATAATATCACTATCAGACATAGACGGAAACTGAAAGAAGCCTGTCATATAATATATATATATATATATATATATATATATATATATGTGTGTGTGTGTGTGTGTATGTGTGTGTGTGTTTGTGTGTCTGTGTTTGTCCCCCCAACATCGCTTGACAACCGATGTTGGTATGTTTACGTCCCCATAACTTAGCGGTTCGGCAAAAGAGACCGATAGAATAAGTACTGGGCTTACAAAGAATAAGTCCTGGGGTTGATTTGCTTGGCTAAAGGCGGTGCTCCAACATGGCCGCAGTTAAATGACTGAAACAAGTAAAAGAGTAAACTCTTTTAAGTGATCACAGCTAATCCATAACAAGCATGAAAAAACACAGGCCTATTTTAAAACAGTCAAACTGAAAATGAATCAGTCAACCTGTCATGATAAAAACTCATCACTACAGAATAAAGCATTGTTAGGATGAATTTCCATGCTTTCATTGTGTAGTGAGTTCAGATGCTGACATGAGTTATCTTCTCCCCTCCCCTCATCAGCACCACTCTGTATCCAAAGGAGGTGGGGCTGGGAAAGTTCATAACTGGATAAACTTTCATTTGAAGTTTCAAGAAAGTGAAAGAAAAATTCAATAGCCGATAGTACTAAAATTTGGCTACAAGATACATTAACGAAAATAGGAAAGGAGAAAAAAAGGGTAACTTTTGTGGAAATGTCATGATCAGAGAAAAATACTAAATAAAATTTTAAACCTGCTATTTTCCCTGCTAAATGCTAGATTCAAAAATTTTCTGCTAAACGCTGAAAAAAAAAAATGCTAGATCTAAAACAAAATATGCTAAATTAGCAACCCTGAGTCGAGGATACTTTTATGTTGTTGTTTAGCCTACTAGAAATGGCAGCCAAAGCTCCCTGAAATCACTGCCTGTTACATTAAAGAAGGGACAATTCATTAAACAACGTAGTCTTAGGCTGGAAAAAAAATTTGGACATACTGGAAAGCTTTTGACCGTAGATCTATTCAATTGGTGACTCTAAGACTAAACTACTTAACAAACCCACAACTAGCGTAACTGTATTTGTCCAGCTAAAATATAAGGAACTCGCGAAGGCAAATGACTGAGAATACAAGAAAAATTTATGCATCTAGCCGACAGTTTACTATAAATACAAAGTCGGGTTCCTCAAATTGCCCTCTATAGTCTTGCCAGCGGAGGTAAAGGATACGCACACCGCCCGTTTTCTGTGTAACAATGACCCTAACCCTAAACACCGGATGTGCGTGTTCTTAACTTTCGCCGTCTTGCCAAGGGGAGAAAACATGTAGTCCTATGTAATACTCGAGAAATATAAAGGATAGTCATAATTGGCATTTCATTAATTACTAAGTCCTACTCACTGTTTATCTGGGGCTAAACAGCAACCAAACTCATGCATTATTAATTTTAATGATATGATTAAAGAAATGACAATTCTGATATTTGTATACCAACCCTAAAAGAACACATTTCCAATAATACTTTTTCAGTTATAATTCCCAATAACAGATTATACCCTCTCTCCATGTCCTCAAATTTTTAGCAAAATTTTTTTTTAAAGTTTACACAACATATTGACTTCTTCAAGTTAAGTGGGGCTGCAAGTTGGGTAGTCGGCTCACCCAACCTGTCTCTTCTTCCTAATTTTTTTACATTGACACCAGTTTTGGAAGGAACAATCGATTAAATCGAACCTTCATTGTGGACCCCATGTACATATACATCTTAGTTGATTTAGCAAATATATTGATTTCATGAAAGCACCATTTGATAAAACCTCACCCACCCCACCTTGGATTTCTTTTTTCTTTAATCTTTCTATGCACCTGTCCATCTGTATATTTAATATTGATTTCAGGGTTCATGAAATGTTTCATCTGGGCCCATCTTACTCTATGTCCAACTCATTAAGAGAGGCAAAGCAAGTGCGCATGAAGGGAGCAAGTTGCTCCCCGAGTACAAGTGTGAAGGGGCTCAAAATTTCATTTTGCTTTACCATGGCTGCTAATTAAGGTGGGAGCTCTAAGGTTGTTTTTGCCCCTGCGGTGCAGAGAATCCTTGCTATGTCACTGTTCGAAACAAATGTCATAAGCTTTATATAAAACATGATAGCCTTTTTACTAATAATATTGATTTCAAATTTTGGTACAAAGTCAGCAACTTCAAGGGAAGGGTTAAGTCGATTACATCGCTCACAGTGATCAACTGGTACTTATTTTATCGACCCCGAAAGGATGAAAGGCAAAGTCAACTTTGGCGGGATTTGAACTGAGGACGTAAAGATGGCCAAAATACCGTTAAACATTTTGTATATATGATACTAACAGAGATACCCGGCGTTGCTCATGTTACATGCAATTGAAGAATTAGGCTTTTCTGTTATATTTTCTCTAATGAACTGGAATACCTATGATTTGAATTTCATCAAAATTGCAGATGAGGGTTCTTTCCCTCTTTACACACCCTAAAAAAATTCTAATCATGACACATTTATCCCATACTATTGATCTTTATGTGCAGAATCCAAAATTCCAGTCTAATGGAACCTGGGAATGATGTAATATTCCTATAAAATGTAGTAGGTGTTAATGGACTTCTGGGATTTGCTTTGGTTTAGATGTACAAGGAAAAAAATCCATTTCCTTGCTGCTAAATAGCTGTAGATATTGGCTAAAGGTGGGTAGGAGAGAATTAGATAGTGGTGGGATATAAGAATAAATGATATTTCATTGCTGGTATCATTATTTTGACAATGTGGTCAGCCCTGATCAATGCTGAGTCCCCTATTACACGTCATTGATTTTCAGACTGAATTAACACCGGTGATATACGTAAATCAAAGGTAACTACAGAAGTTCGTTCATTGCAGTTTGCTCCTGAGTGGCACCATGTCCATGATGAATTAATATCTCATAAAATACCGAGCAAATATTAATCAGCAAAATGATTCATTTTTCTGTTAGTTTCAGTGTTAGGGACCCGTTATTTGTGTCCATGCTGTCATTCAAACAGAAAACTTGTTACATACAGGAATACACACTTTTGAGGGTGGGGTGAGATTGTCCTCTCTTTTTTTTTTACCTTTTTAATGCCCCAGAGAATTACAAAGTTAAAAATTATATTTAACCTATCCGGAGGATTTCAGCTTAGAATAATGAAAGTAAAGAGCTTGGCTTGTTAATTGGGAGGTAATCTAAACTAGATGAACATGTAGGTACCAATGAATATAAAAAAAGAGAGATGGTGTAATAAAAATAAAAAAAATCAAATAAAGTAGATATCACATTGGTAGGGTAAAATCCAAGCTGTGTCCTCTTTGAAGCCCAGCTGCTTATTCCAGAATGACAATCCACTATGTATTTGTTTTTGTTGTATTGATGTGAGATACATTTTGAATTGAAAATGCTGGGAATATTGTTTGTAACAAAACAGGAAATTGGAAATTTTTTACATATTTTTTATTCACCATTACATGTTTCACTTGCTAATAGGAATCACGAAGTTGTACATGCTGAATAAAAATGTAAGAAATTTCCTATTAGAAAGGACAAAGGACTGAGACACCTGGCACCTGGCTGTACTCAAGAAGACCCATGTTATGTAAAGCACCCATGGTGGTGCCATGTAAAAGTGTCCATGTGGTGTCACGTAAAAGCACCTGTGCAGCATCATGTAAAAGCATCCAGCACACTTTGTAAAGTGGTTGGTGTTAGGAAGAGCATCCAGCGATAGAAACCGTGCAGTCCTCCAGCTTGCCATCTCTGGACAGACTGTCCAACCCATGCTAGCATGGATGACAGACATTAGATAGGGATGATGATGATGAGGAGGAGGAGGAGGAAATCCTTCAGACAGAGAACAGGTAGATAGATAGATCATCATCATCATTTAATGTCCATTTTCCATGCTGGCATGGGATGGACGGGTTGAAACAAGCTGGATAGCTGCACCAGGCTCCAGTTGTCAGTTCTGACATGATTATGACAGCTGGATGCTCTTCTTAATACCAACTACTTTACAGAGCGTACTGGGTGTTTTTTTTATGTAGTACCAGCATGGGAGCTTTTTTTATGGTGTCAGCACAGGAGATAAAATATTTTATTTACATAAATTATTTTGTTCTGATTGTTTAGCTTTATGCAGACTTGTCTGAAAATTTTAGTCTTTCTTTCTTTCTTTCTTTCTTTCTTTCTCTCTCTCTCTTTCTGTCTCTCTTTTTCTTTTTCTCTCTCTCATTTTCTTTCTCTCTCACTATTTCTCATCCCTGTGTGTTATCTTTCTATTTAATATACCATCTATTTTTTAAAACTTATTTCTCTCTCATATATACATGCATTCTTCACATGCTCACTTGTGTTTTAAAATGTACTGTTAAGAGTTTTTACTTTGACTTTTGTTAAAAAAACACAGCTGATAACCCCAGTTAATCATTTGATCTTGATAAAATAATTAGGCATCATTTACACACACACACACATACACACACACACAAGCAAAATATTTATATATGTATATTCATGCTTATAAATATTTCTTTGAGCTGGCAGAAACGTTATTTCGTCTGTCTTTATGTTTGTAGGCACAGGAGTGGCCGTGTGGTAAGTAGCTTGCTTACCAACCGCATGGTTCCGGGTTCAGTCCCACTGCATGGCACCTTGGGCAAGTGTCTTCTACTATAGCCTCGGGCCGACCAAAGCCTTGTGAGTGGATTTGGTAGATGGAAACTGAAAGAAGCTCGTCGTGTATATGTATATATATATGTGTCTGTGTTTGTCCCCCAAAATCGCTTGACAACCGATGCTAGTGTGTTTACGTCCCCCGTAACTTAGCGGTTCAGCAAAAGAGACCGATAGAATAAGTACCAGGCTTACAAAGAATAAGTCCTAGGGTCGATTTGCTTGACTAAAGGTGGTGCTCCAGCATGGCCACAGTCAAATGACTGAAACAAGTAAAAGAATATAAGAGTAAGTAAAATCAAATAAATGACAAAGGAACAGGAATTACATTATCAATATCATTAGCTTACAGATGTTTCTGCTAGACACTCTGAGGAAGCTATAAGGTATGCTCATGCACTCAGCTCTGAGTGTACTATATCTTATAGAAAAAACAATTGTAAACTAATGAAGTTGATAACATGACTCCTGTTCCATTGTCATTTATTTAATTTCATATTACACTTTGTTCTTGTGAAATCTTTGTAAGAGTGTGTGTGTGTGTGTGTATATATATATATATATATATATATATATATGTCTTTGTATATTATCTTTGTATGTGTATAATTGGTTTATATATCTTTGTGTATATATATACATATATATATATCATCATCATCGTTTGACGTTCATTTTCCATGTTGGCATGGGTTGGATGGTTTGACTGGGGACTGGCAGGCCAGGAGACCACACCAAGCTCCAATCTGATCTGGCAGTGTTTCTACAGCTGGATGCCCTTCCTAACACCAACCACTCCGAGAGTGTAGTGGGTGCTTTTTACATGCCACTGGCATGGGAGCCTGTCAGGCAGCACTGGCATCGGCCACATTTGGATGGTGCTTCTTGTGTGCTACCAGCACAGGAGCCAGTCAGGGTGGGAGGATGGCATCGACCACGTTTGGATGGTGCTTTTTATGTGCCACCGGCACGGAGAGCCAGCCAGGCAGCACTGCCAATGACCCACGCATGCCGTTGAATTAGGTACTTAAATTGAGGCACTTTGCTACATTGGTATCATCTGCACACCCAAACAATATTAATTGAATATTAAGACTCCATGCAGGGATGTTTGTACCTCATATTCCTGCTGTGTGTGCAGACAACACAACCCAGCTAAGTGAAGATATCCACTCTTGGTAATTGAGACATGTACTTTTTATAAAGGTACTTTCTATAGTATTTCTGAAGTGTAGATTCCAAGTAAGGTGAATAAAATATAGTAAGTTGAATAAAATGTTTATATTGTTTCTTTGGTCATATCTCTATTTTCTTAACTCATTCTGCCACAGATATGACCAAAGAAACAATGTAAATATTTTATTCACCTTACGTGGAAGGTGAGTTCCATTATTGATGTGAATATGTTAAGGAAATTGTATCCTTTATGTTTGAAGTCTATGTGATCATCTGACAAGAACAGTTTCTTTCAAATGATGTAATGTTTCTATTAATCAATTAAAGGAGTCACTTGAAACAGCCATAATGAATTGACACCTGTACCTCCTTGTTACTCATTTATCTCTCTCTCTCTCTCTATATATATATATATATATATATATATGTGTGTGTGTGTGTATGTGTATGTATATATATATATATATATATATATATATATATATATACGCCAGGTGTACCAGCAAAATTGTCCAAATTTTAGATTCAGCTTTGAACCTTTGTATCTCAGGAATTCTTAAAGATAACTTAAAGGAATTATCAGCAGTTTTTCCAACACTATTGGACTCTACTTTGAGGAAGAAAAATTGTTGATACTCTCCAGGCTTACCAGAAGAATTGTGAGGAAGTTGATCATGGACAAAAATGACATTTTCATAAATAATTATATATATAAAGAAAGAGAGAGAGAAATAGATTGCTTTGTGGGAGTCTCCTCCCACTGCAACTTCAGTGCATGCTGTATTAATAAAATTATGTTTTTTAATGTAATTTTTTACCCAACCCTTTAGCATTCAGATTACCCTATCAAATGTAATACATATTCATTCACATTGATTTGAATTAATCATGCATTATCTTGTATCATAGCTTTGAGATTTGAGTGATGTGATTGTTTATGTTTTGAATTACATTGTTGGGTAGGTGTGAGAGGCCAGATCTGGCCAGTTTGAACATTAAATAGATTGAAAATTTTAGGCTGGTTTAAATGCTTAATGATTAAATGTCTGACAGTAAAAAAAGAATCCAGATAGCAAGTGTTTATCACCCCAAATGGTAGTGGTGATTGGAGAATATATGAAAAAACTCCGACTCTGTATGTAATAGGTCTATAAAATTACAGCACATTAAATATCAAATTCTTACTACCTTGTTTTCCACTAAGTGACCTCTGTCACCTCCCCTGTTCCCCTGTACAACCTCTACCTCTTTTTTGTTTCCCTCTATTTTCACTCCCATGTACCTCTGACCTTGTCCCTTGCAGTATACATCTCTCTTGCACCCCACCCTAACACACTTCACATCAACTGTGCCACCATCTATTACCACCCTGACCCACTACTATTTCCTCCACTCCTCCAAAAAACTAACAAGCTAAAATTGATATTCATGACAATGCCTCTACCTGTTTTCACCATTCACTGCATTCACTATTTTAGCATTTCTATCTATCTGCCACTCTCTTTTTGTACTCTTGCGAACCTACTTGCCTACCCACTCCCCCTGTCCAGTTCTGTGTACCATTTCTCTTATATTCACCTTCCTGTACCTTGAGGTTACACTCTGACACATCTTCACTGCCATTTTCTCTCTCTTTCCCAAGTGGGGTAGCTGTGTATCTACTCTACAGTAAGACACCAGTTTCTCTTCTTCTATCATACTTTACCTTCTCAACACCTAGCATTAAACCACCTTCCGCAATACTATATAACCTCAGTTGTCTTGTGAGTTGCTTAGCATCCTTGCTAGTGCGGGTGTCACATAAAAAGCACCCTCTAAAGTGGTTGGCATTAAAAAGGGCATCTAGCCATAAAAACCATGCCAAAGCTGACATTGAAGCTTGGTGCAGTCTTCTGCTTTACTAACTCCTGTCAAACCATGTAACTCATGCCAGTATGGAAAATGGATGTTAAATGGTAAGGATGATGATAATGATGCATTTCTTCATGGCTGTCTCTTGTAATCAAATATGTCTTTGTGACAAGAGAATTTATATATATATATATATATATATATACACATACATACATACACTGGCCAAAATACATTTAAGACTGACGATGACAGTTCTATTCCTTTATTAATTTATTTTTAACAAAACTGTAAAAAATTATTTTACTTTTTACAGTTTATGTAGAATTTTTTTCTCTTTCGAATGATATTGGTGTTATATATCTTTCTACATAAAAAAAAAAAAAATTCTACATAAACTGTAAAAAGTAAACTAATTTTATAGTTTTGTTAAAAATATATTAATGAAGGAATAGAACTGTCATCATTGGTCTTAAGCTTATTTTGGCCAGTGTATATCTTTCATCTTTTACTGGTTTCAGTTATTAGACTGTGGCCATGCTGAAGCATCACCTTAAAAAATTTTTTCTAAGCCTGGTACTTAGTCAATCTATCTCTTTTGCCAAACCATTAAGTCATGGAAATGTAAACACACTGACACTGATTGTCAAACAGTGATTGGGGAGAAACACATACACACACACACATGCATGCACACACACACACACACATGTACACGCGTGCACACACATACATGATGGGCTATTTTCAGTTTCTGTCTACCAAATCCACTCACAAAGCTTTGGTTAGCCTGAGGGTCTGGTAGAAGGCACTCCAAGTACTATTCAGTGAGACTGAATCTGGAATTATGCGGTTGGAAAGTAAACTTCTTATCACACAGCCAACTATTTTTCCCACCTTGTTTTGCATTTATGTGCTTACTTATGTGTGTTATATATATATATATCTATATAAGTTAAAAAATACACAAAAAACAATAACAAAAAAAACAACAAAGTGAGGACGTGATGCGGATAGTGTTATTGGACGCTCAGGAAAGGAAGGAGAGAGAGTATGACGTTTCGGGCGGAGCCCTTCGTCGGAAAGACAGAAAGTTCGGAGAATGGAAAAACGGAGGAAGAGGAAAATGGCACCGATGCCCACGAGGTTCAGTCATTAGACTGTGGCCATGCTGGGGCACCACCTTGAAGTATTTTCGTTGTGCAAATCAACCCCAGTACTTATATAATGTATGTATAATGTATGTACTGGGTCATCCCATAAATAATGCAGTTTTTTCAATTGCATGAACTAAAAGAAGATCTACTGTAAGAAACTTGAGTGGCTTAAGTCAGTGATAGGAGAAAAATGACCATCTTTGGTTTCAAGACAAAAGGTGTTCTTTCCATCAGGATAATGCTCAGCCACATACAGCGAGGATGACATTCCAAAGGCTGGAGTAGTTTGAATGGGAGACGATGCTCTACCCACCATATTCGCCTGACATTGCCCCATCTGATTATCATTTATTCTGCAGTCTTCAAAATTACTAAGGACTATGCTGAATAAGACCCCTACCCCTACTCGGAGGACCCCTACCCCTACTCGGAATTCTTCACTGTACTCGTTGCCAGCCCTCACCTTACTGACTGCATCCTTGTACATGGCTTGCACAGCTCTCACTAACCTTTCATCTATCTCTAGTTTCCTCATTGACTACCAGGTAAGGAATCAGGGGACCCTGTCAAAGGCTTTCTCCATGTCAACGAAAGCTAGGTACAGAGGTATATCTTTGGCTAGGTATTTTTCCTGCAGATGTTTTACCAGAAATATAGCATCAGTGGTGCTTTTCCCTGGCATGAACCCAAACTGCATCTCATCTAAACTGACTCTCTCCCTAATTAGTTGGGCTATGACCCTCTCCGTGACCTTCATTACCTGATCCAACAACTTGATATCTCTGTAATATAGATGTATATATATATATACTAGCAGCTAAGCCCGGTTTCGCCCAGTCGGTTTGGATGATGTGGCTGTAAAACCTGCTCTGTGTAAGCATTCGACTTGTTTGGGCACACTTACATTAAAAAACAATTTTAGAATGACTTTTTTCTGTTAAAACGCTAAAAATAACTGACCAACAAAAAAAAAACCAACCAAGATTCAACCAAATCAAAAAATAAACCCAAATACTAAGCGAGCAAAAATGAACCTTCCCACTTCCATTGCACACGCACACAAACATTCACACATACACACGCACACACACACATACACACATTCACATACCCCCTTCTACATACACATACATATATTCACACAGAGTTGAAATGCTGTTTGTTTTATTTTTTTCATCATACAGTTTTCATCATCTCACTACCAAGTATGACATCACCCCTTCCTTACTTATTCATCTATCACCCCTTCCTTTCTCATTCTTAAACACAAGAGTATTATTATAGTAGATTATCTCAGTAACCATGGGAGCTATGACAAAATACTAAGCCCAGCATCACCACTGGATCATTCTGCACATCTGTGTAATTTTTCATGCAATTCCACCCAGCTGTTTGACCATGACTCCCAAGACAAGAAAGAATTGCCCATGTCAAATTTATATGTATAGATGTATGTGTATATATGTTTTTCTCCTTGTTCTTCTCTTTATTTCTTTCTGTTGAAGAGTGTAGCTTGAAACGTTAAAGACTTTCTCTATTCCCGTGCGTTAAACTAATACATCCTTTTGTTGTCTACACCACCTGTCCTCATCTGTTGTTGTTTTTTTCGTAAATTCTCCCATATATATATATATATATATATATATATATATATATATATATATATATATATATATATCATCATCATCATCATCATCATTGTTTAATGTCTACTTTCAATGATGATGATGATATATATCTAAGAAAAAAGGATGACAAAGGGAAAAAACGATTATGCTGTGAACTTCATTAGCTTTCAACTGTTTCTGCTATTAGATGCAATGGGCTCATAGATAAGTGCCTGAGTAACACCATATAGTTTCATTGGAGCCTCGAATATGAAGTGCAGTTTATTTGAGAAAAGAATTATATTCATGTATATATATATAGGAAAGGCATACACATACACTCACACACATATACACACCCATCCACACATATACCTACATGTACACACACATATCTATATATATGTACATGCACACACACATGCATGCACAAACACATGCTTCTTTCAGTTTCTTGTAAATTCATTCAGTTTTCCCATAGTTATAGTTGAAGACACTTGCCCAAACATGTAGTTGTAAAGCAAGTTTCTTAAATACATAGCCATGCCTGCACGACCATGACCTTTGGTCATTTGCTGTGCTTGAGAAGACTCACTTTGCCAAGTGAAATCATAGTTGTGGCTGATGCAAGTGACATGTAACAGCTTCCCTGCCAGTGACATGTAACAAGCACCTGCTACACTCTTGGAGTGGTTTGCATTAGGAAGGGCATTTGGCCATAGAAACCAAGCCAAATTCACTCTGGAACTTGAGGCAGCCCTACAGCTTACCAGTCCCAGTCAAGCTCTCCAACACATGCCAGTATGGAAAGTGGACGTTAAATGATGATGATGAATCTCACAACTGGTTCAATCTTTCCCTCACCACCCTTCCTTACTTTAAGAAGAAAAAAAAAAATAGGAACCTTGGAAATCTCCCGGTAAGAAGCTCCACAGTATGCAGCCCCATACAAGCAGGCACTTTTAAATACACTTGCTCATGATACATCACCTTCCACTACATTAACAACTCTACAACCATCATTGGGTCTAAGACATAACATCATATTACTCAGGACGTCTGTTGCACATTGTCTAACTTCATATATTGCATCATATGCAAACTTTGCAGTGCCTTATATATTGAAGAAACAGCCCAATGTCTTGCTGATAGCTTTCAGAAGCATTTTTAAAGCTACTACATATACCTGGCCTATGTATTGCCACCCATTTATATACAACAGGCTGTCACTCACTTGTTTAGCGTCACTCAGTTGTATAGCATTTCCACATGCTCAAGAAAACAGAAAGGAAAACATCTCGTATTTGAACTTAGTATCTTGTCACCAACAGGTTTAACCTTTCAGCATTCAGCTTACTTTGTCAGATATTAATTTACATTGCTTTGAATTAGTCATGCATTATCTCCTAGCTTTGAGATTTCAATGATGTGATTGTGTATTTTTAGAATGTGTTATTTTCTCAAGTCATGCCAACTCACAAAGGCTGGATTTCAGGTTTCATGATGTATATGTTCTACACCTGGACAGGATGCCAGCCCATCACAGGATTACTTATTTTTGCCAGCTGAGTAGACTGGAACAACATGAAATGAAGAGTTTTGCTCAAGAACACAATGCATTGCTTGGTCTAGGAATTGAAACCACAATCTTACAGTCATGAGTCCAATACCCTAACCACTAAGCTACATGCCTCCACTAATAGGTGCGAGAGGCTAGATCTGGCTGGTTTGAACAGAAAACAGGTAGAATATTTGGGCCGGATATGGCTGGTTTAAATACTAAAGGGTTAAATTAACATTTTTCCTTTTATTCCTACACCTCTCCTTAGTTAAGTAATTCCCTTCTTATCCCTCAACTTCCTTCTCACTTCATTTTCTTTCACCTCACTCTCACCTTCACCTGCTTCTTTTTCTCATTCCATTTCTCTTTACTTCTACCTCTCTCATCCAGTTTCTCTCTCCCACCCCTTCTTTTTTTATGTATGAAGCTCTCATGTTCCTGTGCCCCTTATCAGGCAAGTTTTTCTAACTTAAAGGATGTAAAAACTCTACTGGTCTCTCTTTAATTTCTCTCCTGTCAACTTTCTCTGAAGAAGGACTGTTCAAAACATTGGATTTTCCACTCCCCAAGGCAAATTCTCTTCTTTTTGTTAATTTTCCTATATATATGTGTGTGTGTGTTTATGTGTGTGTGCATGTACGTATGTGTGTGTGTATATTATATGTGTATGCATATAGTTGTGTATGTGTGCACATGCATATTTAAGTAAGGTATAGTATACATGAATTCATATACTCCTGGACCACAGTTTCACACACACAAGCAGGTTGGAAAGTAAATAGGATGATTCTAAGTGGTACTGAGCACATCAGCTGTAATCTGCCATGAGATGCTGGTGTTTTCCTCCTTTGTCTTTCCTTTGTCTCTCAATTTCAAATGATGATTTAAAATTTTAGGTGTGGTTTCACCAAAGTCTCAAAAACTATTGGAAGAACATTTGGGATAGGAGGCATTTTCTTTCCAAGCTGTAGTGCAGCACTCAATCTATTATTAACTATTAGAACAAAATATTTCTTTTCCTCTACAGCGTCAAGGTTATGTTCTTTTGTTAGTTAAGATTATTTTGGATTGCTCAAGCTAAAATATAAGCAAACATAAAGATAAATGATACCAATTAGACATTCCTTATGTGTCTGACCTTTTCAAAATAGTTGCCAAATCTTCCTCTGCTCACACCATACCATCTTTTAGAAAGCAGTAAGACACATTGCACAGTGTAGTCTTAGATAACATTCCCCACCCCGAAAACAACAGGTTGGTCATGTTTGAGAGGGATCATAGGCCTGCTCATTGGGAGTCAGCCCAGTGCTAAACAACAACAACAACAATAACACTGATGTTACTACACATCATTAAATAAGGTTTAAGCACTTTCAATGCCAGCCACGCTAATGTTGATGCTAAGGGGGAGCCACTTGTACTTTTAATGGTGCTGGTTGAAATAATGGTATTTAGTGACCTTTGTGATGGTGGCAGCAGTAATTATGGTCAGATTGTAGTGATGACATGGCAGAATGTGGTGTGGTGGTGGTGTTGCTGTTTACAGTGCCATTGATGTTGGTGATGAAGGAGATGGTGGTGAGGAAGATGTTGGTGTTATGATAACAACAGTGTTTTGGTGATGAGTTGTGATGGTGGCAATGAAGGTGATGTTAGGAGTGGTGTTATTTCTGTTGTTGTTGGTGGTGGTGATGACAGTGAAGATGATGATAATTGTAGCATTGATTTGTTATGTATTTTTGGTAGTGGTGATGGTGTGGCAGTTGTGTTGTCAGTGGTGCTAATTTAAATGATGAGGTGATGGTAATGATAATTGTGTTAATATTGTTAGTGACAGTGGAGATGTTTGTTGATGTTGTTGTCATTATTTAATACCATGTCTGATCAGTGTCTATAATTAAGAATGTTCCAGCCATGTTCATGCTAACTGTTTTCAGACGTGTTTCTAATATTGGTGGAATTCTGGTTTAAGCACCCTATGTAACCCCTCATAACTTTTTTTATTTTTTGGAATTTTCAGAATTCATACAATTATGCAAAAGCCAGAAAAAAAAAATTTGTGTGTGATTTAAGGGTTATTTATCCATTATTTTTAGCACATCTCATAACAACCTGATACTTTCCTCATTTCTTTGTCTCTCTGACATATTAATGTTTTTCAATGTGTTTCTCCCCATAAACAAATTTAATGGTCCATTGCAAGGATTTGAGCAAAAAATTTGGACTGTCTGTATTTTAAACTCTGACTTTTTTTAAAAAAATTAATTAAAAAAATTACAGGCATAGGAGTAGCTGTGTGGTAAGTAGCTTGCTTACAAACCACATGGTTCCTGGTTCAGTCCCACTGCGTGGCACCTTGGGCAAATGTCTTCTACTATAGCCTCGGGCCAACCAAAGCCTTGTGAGTGGATTTGGTAGTTTGGTAGACGGAAACTGAAAGAAGGCCGTCGTATATATATATATAT
>NC_068993.1:32880582-32894110 GCF_001194135.2 Octopus bimaculoides
TATATATGTATGTATGTATGTATGTATGTATGTATGTTTGTGTGTCTGTGTTTGTCCCCCCAACATCACTTGACAACCGATGCTGGTGTATTTACGTCCCTGTAAAAGAGACTGATAGAATAAGTACTAGGCTTACAAAGAATAAGTCCTGGGGTCGATTTGCTCGACTAAAGGCGGTGATCCAGCTTGGCCACAGTCAAATGACTGAAACAAGTAAAAGAAAGTAAAAAAAGATTTTTTTTCATAATTGTATGAATTTCTGTGTGTAGGACACAAATACACAAAAATTTTCAGAAAATTCCAAAAAATAAAAAAAGCTATGAGGTGTTATATGAGATACTTAAAACAGAATTCTGCCCTAATGTTATATTATCAATATGTCCTTCCTTTTCCAAGATAGTAATGAATGATTTGAGAAGTGTTTGACTGCTATTTCTAGCAGTTCACTTGACCACACAGAAGCATTGTCCAATCAGATAAATCACTTGCTCATTGGATTAATGTAGAGGTGGCTGAGTACATTAAGGATACTCAGCTATGGATAATACCCTTGATATAATCCTCAGGCAGAATCATTGTGATTCAGTGAGAAGGCTGGGCCTTTAAATTGCAGGTACAATCCACCTGAAGGGCTTCTACACAGTTTCCATCTAACCAATTTTACTTACAAGGTATGGGTCATATGGGGCAACTGGAGGCTATGGTAAAAGACACTTGGCCAAGATGCTATGGAAAAAGGATTGAACTGGGAGCAAAAACAAATTTCTTAAACTTTCGTAAATGCTGTGCCTGGCTGAGTAGATTTATGCTTCAAAGCATTCCAACCATGACCATCCTGTCATTTTCATATATGCAGAGAACCCAGGATCACATTATCATTGTGTAGGGTGTTACTTGAGGGACATGTGATTTGCTATTTCTAGCAGATTGAGTGACTACATATATCTTCCAGAATGGGGGGAGTACATTGTTGTTGGTTGTGGTGGGGTCAATAAAAATGAGAGTAAAGGCTCAATGGCCCAGTGGTTAGGGCAGCGGACTCACGGTCATAGGATCGCGGTTTCGATTCCCAGACCGGGCGTTGTGAGTGTTTATTGAGCGAAAACACCTAAAGCTCCACGAGGCTCCGGCAGGGGATGGTGGCGAACCCTGCTGTACTCTTTCACCACAGCTTTCTCTCACTCTTACTTCCTGTTTCTGTTGTGCCTGTATTTCAAAGGGTCAGCCTTGTCACACTGTGTCACGCTGTATATCCCCGAGAACTACGTTAAGGGTACACGTGTCTGTGGAGTGCTCAGCCACTTGCACGTTAATTTCACGAGCAGGCTGTTCCGTTGATCGGATCGACTGGAACCCTCGATGTCATAAGCGACGGAGTGCCAACAATAAAAATGAGGAAAAATGACTCCTTCTGACAAAATTACATAATTCAACAATTGACCTTTCTCTACTTATGTTCCCCACCTTCAGCCTTTCATAATAATCTTTACCTTCAAAATATAGGTTGTCCATTCTAGGACATGGCCCACCCTACATCCCAGTTCTACTCTCCCTCATCTGATTACTCTGCTCCCCCCCCTTCTCTCTCTCTTATTCATTCTCTCTCCCTCTCCATATCCCCCCCCCCCGCTTCATATTTTCCTCCTTGTATTTGGCCTGTACAACTTCATAAATTATACCTCCCACTTCCCTTCCCTGTATCTATCATCCTCTATCTTTCTTCTCTCTCTCTCTCTCTCTCTCTCTCTCTCTCTCTCTTTCCTTTATCTTCCATAAATTTCAACCCCTACCTCCTGCCATCCTTCATTACACTTCCCTCTCAACTCTTTCCTTACTCTCATTCAATCTCTCTCTCTCTCTCTCTCTCTCTTTTCCCCCTCTCTCTTCCTGCTCTTACTGTCCTTTACTTTCCTATCTCACCTCTTCTTCCTTTCATTCTCTCCTCCTTTCTCTCTCCCTTTCATTTTCTCTTCACTCTCCTTTACCTGCAATAACACTTCCTCTTTCTTTCTCTTTCTTAATTTTCCATTTTCTCTTTCTCCCACTGATTTAGAAAAGAAACGCTCTAAAAGCAAATAAACAACACAAAACAAATTTATAAACTGGCCCACTTCAAAGCAATTTGTTGTAGTTATGATTGCTGTTTCTATAAATTTTATCATCATCATCATCATCATCATCATCATCATCAGTCTATTTTCCACACTGATATGGTTAGACAAGTCTCAGAGTGTCTTGCCAACCATTTGTTGTAGTCATCCATCACTTGCAACACAAAACCACATGGAAATCCTACCAACTTAGTTTCCATGTATATCATCATCATTTAACATCTGTTTTCTATGCTGGCATGGGCTGGATGGTTTGATAGGAGCTGGTAAAGCTGGGGGCCACACCAGGCTCCTCTGTTGTCTGTTCTGAGATGGCTTCAACATCTGGATGCCCTTGCTAATGCCAACCACTTTTACAGAGTGTATTGGGTGCTTTTATGTGGCACTAGCTCCAGTGCTTTTTATATGGCACCAGCACTATCATTTCTGCTATGGTGGATGGGTCTTCTTGAGAACAGCAAGGCACTATATGTCTCAATCCCCTGTCATCTCCTTCATAAGGCTTAGTGTCTTGAGATCAGCCTTCAATACTTTGCCCCATGTCTTCCTGGGTCTCCCTCTTCCACAAGTTCCATTCAATTATGTGTATATATTTTTTCATATGTGTGGAGTGGGCATAGATTCTTGTATGCCCTTCCTGTCCCTAATTATTTAATTATAAATTATTGTTTGGTATTGGCAAAGGGAGGTAGATGGACAGGTTTGCTAGAATGTTGAAGAAAATGTCTGGCATTGAATTATGCTCCTTTATATTTTTGAGTCAAATCTTGCTAATGTTAACATTCCCTTTATCCTTTTAGGGATTGATAGTAAGTACCAGTGAAGCACTGGAATTGATATAATCAACTATAACCTGTGGTTCTCTCTCTAAAAAAAACACATTCTGCTCTATGCCTATATTAGAAATCCTTGCTTTTTACTTTCTTGTTAACAAAATACTAAGAAATGTTTGAGTGCCACCCACATCTCCTTATGGTTTGTCTTTAGGCATATTTCATATTTTATAATCTGTAAACATTTCCTTATTTATATTTTAACTAGCAGTAATACTCGTTGTTGATCAAGTAATTACTTTTACTGTTTCTCGGGAGCCACATTCAAAGTATTATGATATATATATATATATATATATATATATATATATATATATATATATATATATATGTATGTATATATGTATGTATGTATATAATCTATTCCTCCTGTATGTGTGTATTTTTATAAGAGGAAAACATGTAATAATTGAACCAGAAAAAAGATCAATTTCATACATGAAGTTCTGTTTGTTTATTATATGATAATAATAAGTGGGTTGTATGTGTTATTTTATTTATCAATACTATAATGGCAATTATATAATACAGTTCATTTAAATAGGTAATTTAATCATTCTTGAATGTAATAATAGTAATGACAAATTAAGTTATTGAAGTATTCATATTGCATTAAAAGTGGATAAGCAAAAAGATTTGCTTTTCATCCCACACATGATGCTCCGACATAAGTTGGCCATGTGAAGAGCATGGTTCCTCAAGTTGCAATCCAACAACTTTTAGTGTTTGGCCCTGACTTTTATTAATGCTCATAGCAAAAGAAACTTGGATAGGAAACTGTAACCGTTTAAATTGGAATAGGACATTAGATGGTATAATTAGTATACGAGGAATGAAGACAGTGTCACCTTTACCACAACCAGTGAGAATATTTGCCTCAATGCAGTTCCTCATAGTTTATGCACATTTAATATTGTACCATTGTATAATTTTGGTTGAGACAAATTACACAATAACATAATAGGAGTCCCTTTTCTCGAGTGAAGACAATGAGGAGCTGTACCTGGTAGTTTTTGTGAGTTCAAAAATTCAATGGGGTAGTTAACACTATCCTAATCATCAACAACATTGTCAATTGAATTATAAGTGAATACTTCTCCTGGAAGTTTATTCAATAGCATATTATTAATGCTATGTACAGCAACATTTTTTGGAGTCAGGATAGCTCACTCACGGATCCAATTTGTATTGTTGTAATTATGAAGAAGATTAGGAAAGATTTCATCCACCAGACCCTTACCCTAATGCTAACCCCAATGGAATCAGTTGAATTACATATTGGATTGAGTGCAAGAAACTGTTCTTCATTAATTGGAAGTCTCCCTTCACTGAGTTTCAAAAGCTGCTCTGCAAATAGTTCAGCTGATTGATGTCTTGAAAGCCTTGATCTCATATAATAATTGAAGTAGAAAAAAGATCAACTTCATCCATGAACTTCTGTTTGTTTATTATGACAATAGTGAGTTGTATGTGTTATTATATTTATGAATACAGTAATGGCAATTATATAAACAGTCCATTTAAATAGGTAATTTACTCGTTCTTGAAGAACTTCATGCTTGAAATCTTCAGCAAGATCATTTCTAAACTTATTCCACAGTTTAACAGGATTGCCTACTTCTTAATTTTTGAGAATAATAGCAAAAAAGACATCTTAAACACTTTAGTATTTTTTATATTGAAGCTTCTAGTGTTGCTTGCCATTGCAAGCAAACCTAACTTGAAACACACTTCTCAGTATGTTCTGCAAATTTCACCATCAACTTCTTTCAAAACTTCGCATGAAGTGGATCTTCTTTTTACATGAAGAAGCATTCTGAGAATAAAGCATTCATTTTGGCTAGCATGTACAGTATATACTCCACCAATTGTTGTACCAAACTTAATCCTAGAATGACCTTGAACCTTTGTACCTATATTGCGTCTGTTTCATCATCATCATCATTATTGTTTAACGTCTGTTTTCCATGCTAGCATGGGTTGGATGGTTCGACCAGGGTCTGGGAAGCCAAGAGGCTGCACCAGGCTCCAGTCTAATCTGGCAGTGTTTCTACAGCTGGATGCCCTTCCTAATGCCAACCACTCCGTGAGTGTAGTGGGTGCTTTTTATGTGCCACCGGCACAGGTATCACAACTACAATTTCCATTTGATTTTCATTTTGATGTTGATGTACTTGACTCAATAGGTCTCCTCAAGCACAGTAGGTCACCCTACGATCCAAAGTGCTTTTGAATGAGCTGGGGCTGGTTATGCGAAACTGGTGTAGGATACAGCCATGAACTCACTTTATTTGCTGGGTCTTCGCAGTCACAGCATATCTCCAGAGGTCTCGGTCTTTCATCATTGCCTCTGTGAGGCCCATACTTCATGTGTAATAAAAAGGAACCTCATGATATAGCAGTTTTTTTGCAAAATTGTTCCCCTCAACAAAGGCCGTTAAAGTGGTATCCCTTGAATTTGAGACTTGATTTGCAGCTGTCTCAGCTGTGACGTAAACCCTTTGACCATTTTCTAAATGCACAGATAGTTGTTGAATGGCTGGGTGCCTTTCGTGGATTGTGAATCCAAATATGCTCCAGAAGGCCTCATTACTGCTTATATATCTCCCTATTCAGTATTGTTTAACTTCATCACGAGTGTTTTCTTGAATGGCAATAGAAGCAGCATCACTGCCCTTATTTATGTATTTGCATACATACTTTAAGCTCTTGATGGAGTTACAATACTCTGCATTGATATGAGCATTGAAAGTCTTTGACAGAAATGGGCAGTAAGGAACTATCCATCAATTGTCTACTTCATGATTACCAAGTTTGGCTTGCTCTCCTCCATTTTCTGTTTTCTATGGATATTGTTTTGTGCATTTCCCTTCCTTCATGCATGGTGACTGAGGGTTTTGAGCATCTCAAGGGCCATGAACCATATGAGATACCACAATCAATAGCAGGATCAGGAATTTTGACTGAAATTATAGAATCAATTTGATTTGAGTTTATTTTTGTGTATAGCCAAAGTAAAATATGGGCATGAGGTAATCCCCTTTTCTGCCATTCCACTGTATGCATGGAATAGCAAACTTCCCCAAAGATATATAAATTTGAAAAGAGGTGCATCGTCTTATTTAATTATAAGTGAAAAATCTGTGCTATGATGTGCTTGTTGATCAAGAAAGAGTTCCTTTTGTATTTCAGGCCATTTCAAGTTACATGTAAAAGTTATAAATAAATCTGGCCTACCATATTTTATTTTCGTACATATGTCATGGCATCTTGTGTTCTTTCATGCATATAGTGAGGTCCACTTGTTGGAAGGATGTACAATTGCTCCTGATTATTTCCATACCCATCATTATTTATGCTGTCTTGTAAGCGAATATATGAAGCAACCCAAAGCTGTTTTTGATGTGTTCTTACATAGGTGAGTCTTTCTGATTCAATCTTGGCATACATGTCAACAACAAATTATTGAATTAAATCCCTAGTTCTATGCAATAAATTAAAACTGAAGGGTCTAAGCATAAGATGAAATGCATAAAAATCCATGCACGATACAGTTTTCTAGAACTTTCCCTTGCCTGAGAAATACCAAAATGATATCCATCTGTTCCATATGGAAAAAGCAATGGGTACTGTAGAGCATCATAGGAGTGGTGTGTATCACTTGCCCTTTGAATGGAACAATCTCTACATTTATAATTATATCCTGTTTTCCAGTTTGTTCACCTGCTAAAATTATAAACAACCTCATTAGTCTCTGGTGCTTTGAAATGCCGTGAATTCTCAGCTGGCAGGTTTCCATCAGAATTGATCACCAGTTAAAAATTTTTGCTTTGTGTATTATCAAGGGTACACTTGAAACTCCTCATATAAATACTGTTGTTATGAAGCATTTGTTGAAGTTGTATTATATTAAAGTGAAGCCCTTTATTAAGATTATACCTTGTTTCAGCTTCTTTTTGCATATTCTTAATGAAATAAACTTGCAAAAATTTATGGTCTTCATTTTCTTGTGGTAAAATGCTACCAATTCAATGATATACTTGCCCTTGGATTTTGAATGTGGGCATGAATCCTCCCACATTCACAATATTTGCTCCAAATGAAGTTATTTGGAAAGCATTATTATAGTGTTGTATTTTTTGTCGAAAATGCTTTGAATGGGAGAAGTTCCATGAAGAAAATTTTTCAGTTCTTCAGGAAGGTCAGAAAAGAAAGGCAGCATAATTTTCCCCCTCGTGCAGCATAATGCAGGTAGTTCATTCAACTAGTTTTTACCACCACAGTAATACCATTGGTGAGACATTGAGCCAATTTCAGATTCATAGCAATGATTGGAGTTGTAACTGAAAGCAGCAAGACGCCATTGCTGACGTGACCTACCTTTGTTGTGCCTGATTCGGTCCTTTTCATGTCTATTTGCAGTTTCTTGCATATGATGTGATGCACTTCGAAGATGATCAGTTGCAAGTCATGCATTTCTTTCGTCTTCATTTTCTGCTGCATGTTGAGCTGTCATTCTTTGTTGGCTATCTGCATGTTCTGCATTTCTTTGATCTTCATTTTCTGCTGCACGTTGAGCTGTTATTCTTTGTTGGCTAACTGCAAGTCATGCATTTCTTTGATGTTCGGTTTCAGTTGAACGTCGAGCTTTCTTTTTTTGTCAATGGTCTGCAAGCTGTGCATGTGTCTCATCCTTGTTTTCTGCTGCATGCCGTGCGTTTGTTTGGTGTTCATTTTTTGACGCGCTTTTTTTTAGGAGACATTTTTTTTATTAGGAATATCAATAATAGTCAAACAAAATTACAAATGCTGTGTCCTGTCAGCATTAGTGCTGAAGTTCCAACACTACATTACAGGAATGTAATGAAATCGGGTCTGTGTGCATGTCGCTTCACTGTCAGATTCTCTCTGTGTATCTGAAAGAAGTTTGTATATTTATATCTGAACCAAGAAGCTAGAAAAATAGGTATATCATATAGAAGAATAGCTTTACGGAATCCAGGTGACTGCAGTGACATCCATTGGAATATCCATTTGTCGCAGTTCCTTTTGACATTTGAAAAGACAGTATGCTGAAGGAGAATCAAAAGATTCAGTTTCAACGTGAATGAAGCTGGAAAAATAGCTATATCATATAGAATAGCTTTATGGAATCCAGGTGACTGTGCGATGGCACTGAGAAGGCCTTGGGTCCAATGGAAGACCCATTTGTCACGGTTTCTTTTAACATTTGAATAGGCTGTATGCCCAAGGAGAATTGAAGGATTCAGTTTGGAATCTGAACCTGGGTGAGACTACGGCCACAGAATTAGATTTACTCCTCCTGTATGTGCAAAAGCATGGTTCTTCAAATTGCAACCCAGCAACTTTTAGTGTTTGTCCCTGACTTTTATTAGTACTCATGGCAAAAGAAAGTGGAATAGGAAACTGTATCCACTTAAATCGGAATGGGACATTAGATGGTATAACTGGTATGCGAGGAATGAAGACGGTGTCACCTTTATCACAACCAGTGAGAATATTTGCCTCAGTGCAGTTCCCTCATAAGTTTTTGCACATTTAGTATTGTACCATTGTATAATTTTGGTTGAGACAAATTATGCAATAGCATAATAGCTTCTCTTGAACCAGGTACTTTCATTTTGCCAGAGAAAGAAAGAGACAAAATTTCGATTTTATATATATAGAAAAAGCCTAATAGCTTCCCCTGAACCATTTACTTTCATTTTGCTGGACAAACAAGCACACAAACAGACAAAATTTCTCTTTTATATATATATATATATATATATATATATATATATATATATATATATATATATAGATTGATGACATGGTTTTCAGTGACAGAGTAGAAAGAGCCATAAATGTGGTAGAAGTAAATACACTGCCAAAACAAATATTGTTTGCCAAAATAGATTTGAAAAAAGGGAAAGAAACAGACAAAATTTATGGTAATTGAAGAAGCAGTTACAATTATGAACACAGATGACTTTTGTACTTTAGCAAATGTAAATGAAAACTGATTAATGATGGCTGTAATGATTTTAATAACAAAAGCAACAGTCTTACTAATGTTATGAGCCAGAATGAAATAGTAAACATGGGTCAATTCCTAGAAGATGAAAAAATAAAAAATGATATATCTCTGTTTTCCCAAAAATAAAGGGTTGATATATATATATATATATATATATATATATATATATATATCCTCAAAGGAGCAGATGGAATTAGCCCTGATCAATGTATGGTGGGATGTGCACTGCATCAAATAGGGAAAAGCATATGAAAGTGTGTGTTTGGTTTCTTAAAGTTATGATAAGCTCTACATAGCTGCCTACAGGCTGGTTCCACTGTAGATGCAACACAAAAGTCACAGTTAAAAATATCGGTATGAATGCTGACTGTGAAGTAACATGAGCTCGTGTAGAGGGGTGGGTGGGGGTGCTGTAAGGACATGCATGTTCTAATGTCTTCTGAAGACTGCAAAGTTGTTCCTACGTTTTACCTCACTGTAAACCAGAAAGAAATACAATTAAATGGTTACAGCTGGAACATATTTGATTAGAGATCTTTTCAGTCAAGGCTGACCTGGGGCCAACCAAGTGTGTGTGTGTGTGTGTATGTATGCATGTATGATGATATTATAACAACAAACAACAAATTTGAAGATCAAACACTAAGACATGCCGACCACTCCCAGCAAAAAATGAAAATGAGAAAAACAGCAAACTAATTAACTGCTATATCGGTGATAATAGGAGTGGGGGTTGTATATGTTTATGTGTGATAAAGACAGTATCTTTACCTCTTGGTTATCAGTTTAAAATCTTGATAGATATTGAAAGTTTGAAAAAGTGACAGAAATAACCTCCATAACAATGGCAGCAATAATAATAATAATATTAGTTTCTAATTTTGGTACAAGGTCAGTGATTATATGAGGAGGGTGTTAGTTAATTCTAGTATTTGACTGTTGTTTTATTTTATTGACCTCCAGAGGAATGAATGACCTCAGTGAGATTTGAACTCAGAATGTAATGAGCTGAAGCAAAATACTGCAAGCACTTTTTTCAAAAGTATTTCTGCCAGTCAAACATCTCACTGCCATTATCATTATCATTATAATCATTGCCGTCATCGTCATCGTCTTTGGCGGCAGCGGCATTAAGCTGGTGAGCTGACAGAATCGTTAGCATGCTGGGCAAAATGCTTAGCGACATTTCATGTCTTTACATTCTGAGTTCAAATTCTGCCAAGGTTGACTTTGCCTTTTTTCCTTTCAGGGTCGATAAATTAAGTACCAGTGAAACACTGAGGTTGATGTAATCGGCTACCCCCCCCCAAAAAAAAAATTTCAGGCCTTGTGCCTTTAGTAGAAAGGATTATTATTAAGGTGGTGAACTGACAGAATTGTTAGCATGCTGGGCAAAATGCTTAGCAACATTTCATCTGTCTTTACATTCTGAGTTCAAATTCCATCAAAGTCAACTTTACCTTTCATCTTTTGAGGGTTGATAAAATATGTACTTATCTTTTCCCTCAAAATTGCTGGACTTGTGCCAGAATTTGAAATCATTATTATTATTACAAAGGTGGTGAGCTGACAGAATCATTAGCATGCTGGGCAAAATGCTTAGCAACATTTCATCTGTCTTTATGTTCTGAGTTCAAATTCCACCGAGGTCGACTTTGCTTTTCATCATTTCAGGGTTGATAAAATGAGTACCAGTTGAGCAATGGAGTCGATGTAATTGATAAGTTCCCTACCCCAAAATTTCAGGCCTTGTACCTATAATAGAAAGGATTATTATTATAATTATAATGATGATTTTTTTTTTTCTACTATAGGCACAAGGCCTGAAATTTTGGGGGAAGGTGCTAGTCGATTACATCAACCCCAGTATGTGACAACATCAATATTTATACAGTCCAGAAAGATCACACCACTTGCAACAGCTGACTATGAAATGATGAAAGACAATAATAATAATTAGTGATGCTGTAATTTTGTTCAAGTTAAAGCACTGCAAATGAAGAAGTAGGAAAATATCTCAAAATACTTTGATTAAAGAGTAGAAATATCAATAATGCAGTGATGTCCAGCAGTAAAAGTGGAAGTTGTACCAGTTATCATTAGAGCATGAGATTTAATCCCCCAAAAACTATCATATTGTCTAGACTGGTTGCGCAATGAAAAAGATGTGTGTTCCAAAATCTGCCTTCCTTGGAACTTGTTATATTCTTAGAAAGGTACTTTTGCTTTAAGGCCTTTTATTGAAGCTTGACAGTTAACACGAAGAAGAAAAACCCAACAAAATGCAGTATTTTATATCCATTCTCTTTGATGAAATAATAATAAAAGTAGTTTTCTTTACCATTAAGCATTGACAAAAACATTAGGAATAAATCCAACAAGGCCGATATTGTTATCAATGATATGAAGGACAGGAAGTGCCTAATTCTCAAATTATACAATACCTTCCAGAAGAAACATTTCTATTCAAAGAGAAACTGGAGATAGAAATCAGCAGGATGTGGAATATGAAAAGTGAAATAATACCACTGGTCACTGGAGTGCTGGAACTCACATAGAAGGGAATGTGAAAGTTCATCAACCACATCCTGGACAACATCAGTATTTAGGCAGTCCAGAAAGATTACACTACTTGGAACAACTGACATACTATTGAAAGTGTTGCCAATCAAGTGATATCTTCTCTATAGTACCACTGGCCCATAGTTTGGACCTGGTCCTATAAAATATATTACATAAAATAAAAAAAGAAGCAGTAATAACAAGGGTTTATTATTTAAGCACGATTTAATAGGGAAGGATGAACTCAGAATGTAAAGAGCTGTAATTAAATGCTGCTAAGCATAGTTTCCAATACTCTAATAATTATGTGAAATAATAATGAAGGCTGTGATGATGTGAAAGTGAGGATTTTGATGGTGGGGATTGTGATGATAATATTTTCATTGGTGTTGAAAATGAGAGTAATAGTGGTAATGATAATAATAAAGGCTGTAATAATGGAAATAACGATAATTTTGATGATGATCATGATGATGTTTTATTATTTCCTTCTTTTTAATCCCTTACAATAGGTCCATATATTACAACTGCTGACCCAAAGTGATGGAAGTACAAACTACACAGTTTAAAAGATCAATCCTTGTCGATGGAGTCATTGACTTCACTGCTGGGACGGCAGGTAAGATTAAAAACGCCTTCATTCCTCACTTGCATCTCAGTGGTGCTTGCTTATTTATTATTTCTTTTTTGTACCTTTAAGGTATGATGCAGTACGAGGATTTACCTCCTCCTGAGCTCTTAGTTTGTATGCCTTTACTCTTTTTTGTCAGCTGAACTGCCATTACACATCCAATTGATCATACTCAGCCCATTCTCATACTGTGTATGTATATATATATATGTTATAATTTAGAACAAACAGTAAAAGGTTGTTATTATAGTACTCAGAGTTTCGAATGTTGGAGCGAAGAGCTACAATGCATTCTCATCGGTCATTAATGGCAACAGACACTATGAAAAAAAAAAAAAACCATTGAATAAAAGGGAAGTTACTCTATTAGGTATAAAACGAAAAAAAGGAAAAGATAAAAAATACAGGCAACCATATTCTCACAATACATAGACATAAACCTCCTGCGTTCATGTCTACATATGTACACATACACACATACAAACATGTGTATACACGTATTCATACACACACATACACACACACACATATATTTATATATATATGATCTCGATCCCTATACTGAGCTGTAGAAAGTGACGATGCATCATAAACAACAAACAACTTTGGATAAGTTCTTCACTTCTCAAGCTGATGTTAATGATAATAAACTATAAGCTTTTTAAATATTGTCCCTTATCCTCCTAGAAACGTTCATTCCACCAACACCCCTCACAATAGTCAACATCTTTGATAAGAATGTACTCTTATGATATGATTCTTGTTTCCCTAACTCATTCCTCTTGAAATTTTTTTGTGTTTTTATGTATCTATATTGTACCATGTATGTTTAGACATAGCTATTTTCATATATAAAGGCGATCATGTTGCTTATTCTGTTGTTTTCTTGTTCTTTTTTGCATAGGAACACAATCTCATTTGATATGAAAATCAATAGGAAAATTAATTTCATATTACAGCCAGATTTTCAGGAAGGCATTACTTCCATGAAGCAGGGATTCCTGTTATATTTCCTTGTGGTCTGACATGTTTTCATAGTATATTAAAAACGAATGACACTGCTTGTATGACAGTGACACTTGCTTACAACTCTCATGCAGTGTTAAAACAAGGAGACAAACATTCACACACACAATAGGTTTCTTGCTGTTTCCATCTACCAGATCCACTTACAAGTGATTGGTCACCTCAAGGCTATACAAGAAGAGACTTGCTCAAGGTGCCACTCTGTGGAATTGAAGCTGAAGCAATGTGGTCAGGAAGCAAACTTCTTAACCATACAGATACACTTGTAACTATACATATAGTGGCTATATACATGTATGTGTATATATAAATATATATATATATA
>NC_068993.1:32894271-32894837 GCF_001194135.2 Octopus bimaculoides
GAGAGAGAGAGAGAGAGAGAGAGAGAGAGAGAGAGAGAGGCAGGCAGGCAGAGAGAGACATAGCTGTGTGGTAAGAAGTTTACTTCTAAATCACACAATTGAGGATTCAATCCCACTGCATGGCATCTTGGGCAAGTTTCTTCTGCTATATTCCTGGGCCAACCAAAGCCTTATGAGTGGATTTGATTGACAAATTAAAAGAAGCCCATGGTATGTATATATCACAAAGGTGATGACAAGTGACTAAAACCTTTGACTGTATGTGGTGCTTGAGAAGACTCATCAAGCCAAGTGAAACCATAATTGTGGTTGTGGTTGTTGCCAGTGTCATGTAAATGGCACCTGTGAAATTGTAGTCATGGCCATTGCCAGTGTCATGTAAATGGTACCTATGCTGGGGGCACATAAAAAATACCCATTACACTCTGGTTGGCGTTAAGAAGGGCATTCAGTGATAGAAACCATGTCAAATCAGACTGGAACTTGGTGCAGCCCCCTGGCTTACCAGTTCCAATCAAACTGTTTAACCCATGCCAGCATGGAAATTGGACACTAAATGATGATGA
>NC_068993.1:32894847-32898126 GCF_001194135.2 Octopus bimaculoides
ATATATATATATATATATATATATATATATATATATATAATTAAAGTTTGGATTTAACTTTTAAATTAAAAAAAATTCAAACTGTGTTTTGGGTATGCTCCAAGTAGTATGCTAGCAAAGCACATTCACTGTTTATGGCTACTTGGCGTCATCCACAGTAATTGCACAGTCTTCGCTGGATCTATGTTAGGAGGCAAAGCACTTTCACTATATATATATATATGGAGTAGGAGGCATGATAATTGTAAACAAATGTCCTCTGTTCATCTTCTGTGAAAACATGTCCAGCTATAGGGAATTATTACCTTACTTGGAAACAGGTTGGTGAGAGTAAAAACATCCAACCATAGAAAATCTGCCTCAATAAAATTCCTTCCAACCTATGCAAGCATGGAATATTGAAGAAACAATAACAATAATAATGATGATATATAATTAAAAGTGTGCTGGAAAGCATGACACATAGTTGCCACAGAGTTTGGGCTTTGTAATCAGTTCTATTATCCTCTCCTATATTCAGTGCAGTGTGAAGTCAACCATCATATAACGAGACAGGCAAGCTTGTGGAATTCAGCCACATTATATAGTATAAACAAATGCAGAAAACATAATTGGAAAAATTAAAAATAGTAGTTATGTTTCCTGCATTTTCTATATGGAGACAGGAAGAGCATCTGTCCATAAATATTCTACCTCAACAAATTCTGTCTTACCCATGCATGCATAGGAAAGTGGATGTTAAGTAAGGATGATGATATGGGTGCATTGGGGTTCATATGTGCATTTATGTATGCATGCAAGTGTGTAAAAATCAGAGATGCATTGCCCCAAGCAGAAACTCAAGGGGTTACTTAAAGATATTGTAAGCTCTTCTCTTTATAGCAACTAAAGCCATTGCAATGTTGGATCTCAAGCAGTTGTCTACCTGAATGGAGCAGCTAGAACTGACCTAGCTATCACCTATCTATCCAATCATCCATCTATCTCTTTCCATTTATCTATCTACCAGTCTATGTGTCTGTCCATCCATCCATCCAGCCACCCACTCACCTGTCTGTGCACTTATTTATTTATATATGTATTTATCTATTTACCAATCTACCTTTTCTTTTCTATACTTCCAGGTGGGATTGCCAATGTTTACATCGGTCAGCCACTAGACACAGTCAAAGTGAAGATGCAGACGTTCCCAACCTTGTACAGAAATGCCCTCCACTGTTTCACTGACACTTTCAAAAAGGATGGCATTATTAAGGGTCTCTATGCTGGTACTGGGCCTTCCCTTGTGGCAAATATTTCAGAAAATGCTATTCTCTTCTTGTTCTATGGATTTTGCCAGAAGGCAATTGTTCTTGTTACAAGACATAGGAAGGTGGAAGATTTATCACCTATACACAATGCATTTGCTGGAAGTGGTGCTGCCTTTTTCTGTGCATTTGCACTCTGTCCTACAGAACTTGTCAAATGTCGCCTGCAGGCCATGCGTGAAATGAAAGGGGCTGCTAGAACAGTGTACGTCCATTGTCAATACTTTGAAATTTTCTTATTCAGTCTTTTTTTTTAACATTTTTCTCTTTTTATTGTTTCTTTTTTCTTGTTTAACCTCAAACCATGATCAGGGATTCGTGATCAAAGGTGTTCCAGCTTAAATCATGCCTTCTTTTCCTACATCAAGGATTATATTGTTCAGTGTGTCTTTTCTTATTTAAAATGAGAGCATGTGATTTAAGGGAAGTTTAGTTGCTATTTCTAGCTGAATGAGTAATTGCATAGAGGTTCCTTCATTTACTCTTGCTGTTGTTTTTGCTATATTTACTGTTTTGACTGTTAAGTAAAAACAAAGTGAAAGTACCAAATAGACATGCTATTGAGCATCCATCTTGAAGATCTTCTATTTGTAGAAACTTCTTCAATAATATTTGGGGAATTGTGTAACTGGAGTGGTGGATAACAGTAACGGACAGGCCAGCAATATGACAATGTCACTGGGTACACAACTGCTGTATGTACATGTGTTTGTATATATATATATATATATATATATATGTATATCGCAGAATTATTAGTGGAGGATTATCAATCCAGGCAAAATACTTATATCTTGTATATATATGTATGTATATATATATATATATATATATATATATATATATATATATATATATATATATATATTATCATCATCATCGTCATCATCACCATCGTTTAACGTCTGCTTTCCATGCTAGCATGGGTTGGACGATTTCACTGAGGACTGGTGAAACCAGATGGCTACACCAGACTCCAATCTGATTTGGCAGAGTTTCTACAGCTGGATGCCCTTCCTAATGCCAACCACTCAGAGAGTGTAGTGGGTGCTTTTACATGCCACCGGCACGAAGGCCAGTCAGGGGGTACTGGCAATGGCCACGCTCGAAATGGTGTATTTTACGTGCCACCCACACAGGAGCCAGTCCAGCGGGACTGGCAACAAACTCGCTTGAATGTCTTTTCACGTGCCAGGAAGGCGACGTTGGTAACAGTCATGCTTAAATGGTGCTATTTACGTGCCACCGGCACGAAGTCAAGCAGCTGGTGCTCTGGCAACGATCACGCTCAGACAGTGCTCTTAGTGAGTTACTGGTACTGGTGCCATCACGATTTTGCTTTCACTTGCCCCAACAGGTCTTCGCAAGCCTAATATAGTGTTCAATGAAGATGTTGGCATGAGTGCCAGTCTACAGATTTAGTTCGATTTCAATTTTGATTTCACTTGCCTCAACAGGTCTTCGCAAGCGGAGTTTAGTGTCCAAAGAAGGAACGTTACGCATAAGTGGGCTGGCTACATCTCTGGCAGAGGCCTTGGATTTTGGTCTCACTGAGCTTGCCAGGTCCTCTCACACACAGCATATTTCCAAAGGTCTCAGTCAGAAACATTGCCTCGGTGAGGTCTAAAGTTCGGAGGTCGTGCTTCACCACCTCATCCCAGGTCTTCCTGGGCCTTCCTCTTCCCCGGGTTCCCTCAACCACTAGGGTGTGGCACTTTTTCACACAGCTATCTTCATCCATTCTCGCCACATGTCCATACCAGCGCAATCGTCTCTCTTGCACACCACAACTGATGCTTCTTAGGTTCAACTTTTCTCTCAAGATACTTACACTCTGTCGGGAATGCACACTGACATTACTCGTCCATCGGAGCATACTGGCTTCATTCCTTACAAGCTTACGCATGTTCTCAGCAGTCAAGGCCCATGTTTCACTGCCATGTAGCATGGCTGTTCGTACACATGCCTCATA
>NC_068993.1:32898424-32903763 GCF_001194135.2 Octopus bimaculoides
ATATATATATTTATTTCGTTTTTGTACTTGATTTGCAAGGTTTTTTTATGTGAATTTGTGTTTGTGTGTTGAAGCATATTTTATTCTGCCTGGGGAAAGTCATTCTCTTTTAGTGCGTTGTTAATTTAACACACTCACTGGTCTGATTTCCACTCATTTACTTATTTATTTTTACTAAAATATTTTCATTGCATCTTGCAGCCTTTTCAATAGACGTTGAGAGTCAATGACTACTGAAAAGGTGGCAAGACGCAATGAAAATTTTTGTGAAAATAAATAAGTAAATGAGTGGAAATCAGACCAGTGAGTGTGTTAAATTAATAAGCCACTAAAAGAGAATGACTCTCCCCAGACACAATATATATATAAATATATAAATTGTGTAAACACTTGTTTGTAGTATCCCAGATTACGTCATTGCTTTTCATATTAACATCGGCTTTTCCATGCTTGCATGGATCAGATGAGATTTACTGGGACCGAGTTTTCCTCCAGCTTGAAGCCCTTCTTATTTCTGAGCAATGTAATAATACCCAGTCTATTAAATAACAAACAGTCCAGACATGGTTATGTAGAGAACTGGAAACAAATAGCACCATATATGTAGCCCTTTTGTTACCTTTTGTTTACAGTCAGCAAACAGTTGGACAAGGGAGAATATGTATCTAGATGAACACACATACATTCATATATTCATATACATGCATACACACACATCGTCATCATCATCATCATCCTTCAGCGTCCATTTTCCATGCTGCCATGGTTTGGACTGTTTGACCAGATTTCAGTCTGATTTGGTTTGCCCTTCCTAATACCAACCCCTTTACAATGTGTGCTGGGTACTTTTAACATTTCACCACCACAAGTGTTTTTACATGCCATTGGCATGAATGCTTTTTACATGGCACCAGCACAGGACTCTTACAGACCAATCCTCATCACCAGGGAATGCTTAACACCTCTGCTGTGGAAGATGGATCTTCTTGAGTACAGCAAGTCACCAGGTGTCTTGGTCCTTTGTTATCTCATCCAAAAGATTCAGCATTCTGAGGTTGTCCTTCAGTACTTCATCCCATGTCTTCCTGAATCTCCCTCTTCCATCAGTTTCATCCTCTTTAAGTGAACAGCACTTCTTGATGGAGCTGTCGGCATCCATCTGCATCACATGGCCAAACCAGGTCAGTCTTCTCTCTTGCACACTGCACCTAATTTCTCTTATGCCTAAATGCTCTCTCAATATACTAACACTCTGTAACTGTATTGTAGGGTTGGTGTGAGAGGCCAGATCTGGCCAATTTGAGCACAAAACAAGTAGAAGATTTAGGCTAGATATGGTTGGTTTAAAATTATAAAGAATAATGTAGTCTTAGACGCACTGTATCTGAACAGAAGGTGGAATGGTCATGGCTGGAATGACTTTGATCATAGGTCTTCTACTCAATCAAGACTCATCTACAGCTAAAGAACCCAACACAATTAAAAATGTGTAATAGGAACAAAATAGAAATTTTTTATAAATGTTTTACAGAAGGACACCTCTGATCAGGTAAATCTATGACTAAAAGGTGATCCAGTTATGACCATCTTGTCATTTTAACCCTTTAGCATTTAAACCAGCCATATCTGTCCCAAACATTCCACATGTTCTATGTTCAAATTGGCCAGATCTGGTCTCTTGTACCTATCCTACAATGTCATTCCAAAAGTAAACAATCACATCATCAAAATTTCAAAACTATGTGGTAATATATGATTAATTCAAAACTGTGTGAATAAATAAGCATTACATTTGATAGAATAATCTGAATGCTAAAGGGTTAAGAAGATAATAAAACTAAGAGATAAAGATTTACTGGAACCACAGTTGGGTTGGATATGAATAAGAGATAGATTTACTCACCATATGTGGCTTGGCTCTTTGTCTGGCGCTGATATCTTCTGTTAGGGTTAAATTCATTTGTCATATCATAGTCTGTCACCTCAAACTTCTCAATTTCTGGAGATGACATTTTGTAAATCTACTGAACACACATATGCATGCACGCCCGCCCGCCCGCACACACACACACACACACACACACACACAAACACACATTAAGGCAGCAAGCTGCCAGAATCATTATCATGCTGAGCAAAATGCTTAGAAGCATTTCATCTATCTTCATGTTCTGAGTTCAAATTCTGCCATGGTTGGCTGCATTCATCCTTTCAGGATCTATAAAATAAGCACCCAATAAGCACCCAGAGTCAATGTAACTGACTTACTCTCTCTTCTGAAATAACTTTCCTTGTGCCAAAATTTGAAATCTCTATATATATATATGATGGGCTGCTTTATCCCCCATTTAGCAATTTCCCTCACAAGGTATTAGTTTAGCTACAGCTATAACAGAGAACACCAGCCAACAGCATCCATGCAGTTGGGCTGAACCCTTAACCACATGCTGTTGAAGCAAACTTCTTAATCATGTAGCCAACAGCAAATATGTACAACAGGGGTAGCTGCCAAACATGCATTGTATAATTTATTATTAAATATAGAGAATCTGGGTGGGTTTGGATGGAATGCTTTTGATCATTAGTCTGGTCAGTCTAGGTTGACTTGGGGTTAAACAACAGCAACAACAAGATTGATGACACAACAATAGTAGTCTTAACCTGCTAGAAATTGCAGTAAAATCTCCCACAGAAAGGAAGGACACAGATAATGTACTAAAAAGATGTGATGGTCTGAGCAACTATAGTAAAACTGATAAGTATTACATTGACTTAGTGTTAGGTTTAACTCCAGTTGTGGGTAGGACCAGGGAGAAAGAGAAAGGGTGATAGTCTTCGTTGAGCTGACTTCCCTTGGGCAAGAGAAAGAGAGAGAGTCTCTGTTGAGCTGATTTGTCCTGGGACAAATGGGTCTCAATCATTTTTAGCTTTGTGGCTGCTTGCTTGAAGTGGCATTTTACAAACAAACCTCTCTCTTTGTTTTACGAAAACAAGGAAAATCAAGTAAATTATTTTAATTAAGCAAAATAATTAATCAACCCATTAGCATTTAGATCAGCCATATCCGGCACCAATATTTTATCTGTTTTATGTTCAAACCGGCTAGATCTGAACTCTCATACCTATGTCATTCTGTAGCTGTGTGGTAAAAAGCTTGCCTCCTAACCACATGGTTCCAGGATCAGTTCCACTGAGTGGCACCTTGGACAAGTGTCTTCTGCTATAGCCTCAGGTCAACCAAAGCCTTATGAGTGGATTTGGTAGACAAAAGCTGAAAGAATCCTGTCGTATATCTATTTACATATATCTGTGTGTGTATTTTTGTGTCTGTGTTTGTCCCCCGTCACTGCTTGACAACTAGTGTTGGTATGTTTACATTCCCATAATCTAGCAGTTCGGCAAAAGAGACCAATAGAATAAGTGTCAAGCTTAAAATACAATTTGAGTACTGGGGTTGATCCTTTCAACTAAAACGAATTCTTAAAAGTGGTGCCCCAGCATGGCTGCAATTTAATGACTGAAACAAGTAAAATATGAACCACATCAATGAAATCTACCAGCTACAAGTTAATGCATGAATAATTCAAAACAATGTAAATAAGTAGGCATTACATTTGATAGTGTAATCTTTAATGCTAAAGTGTTAGACAGTGGTTTCTTATCCCTATTTAATACGGAATCAATAAATAATAAATATTATTCATTCAAAAAATTATATTTTATTTAGATCTAATAGAAGGAAAATTGTGGATATTGGACTATGTCGTGTTTCTAATCGGTCATGTTTCTTTTCACTGATAACATAGTGTCCTACTTCTAATCATGACAAAGTTTTTTTTTATTTGAAAATTAGTTTAAAGTGCTTAAGATTATACTTTGTTTAAATATTTTATTTCTAAATAAGTTCACAAACTGTCTAAGCACTCAGCATCCTCCTCTGTATAGGCCTTTGACATTTGCTGTCCCATTGTGAGCACATTATATCCCCAAGGGGACAGAACCACTGCTCTTGTATGACTTTTCAACTACTGGATGGATCATGGAGTTATTATGCTGCATTGTAGTTGTTGTCATCATCATTGTCTTATGTCTAATTTTCCATGCTGGCATGGGTTAGAGATTTTCTGAAATAGTGTTTTACACTCAAATGCCCTTTCTCCTTTCTGTTGTTGATTTTTTTTAACTACCTCTCAAAACCTGCAGGTATACAGTATTTTAAAAACTGGAATATACTTGTCAAGAGACACCTATGTTATCTTCAGATAATGTGTCTATATTTTAGTAGGTATCTGTTTAAAACTGGAAGAACCACTATGTAAGGCATTGTACTCAGTAACATAATGTAGAGTGGAAATATTTATTCATGACATTGACAGGCCTAATGCTGTTTCTTTTAATTTCAAAATTCATCAGAGTGCAAATCTAATGAATTCCCAATTGAAAGAAACATGATTAGTCTTGTAAAAACCATAACTAAACAAATGTAACATATCTATTACAATTTTTACCTGCTGTAGAATCCTATAGGAAGACTGTCTTTAGTGACTTAATCAGTTCTACACACATTGGTTCACCTCACTGAAAGGAATAAATACCTGATAATCTGGGAATATTAGCTGTGAGAAACTGGTGTCCTATCCAAAAAGAGATCTAACTCTTACCTGATGTTTAAAATTATTAAATTGAAATAAAATACCCAAGCTCTGGCTCATAAGAGCCATTGTGAGGTCTGTGAGAAATATTGGTTTCAAATTTTGGCACAAGGCCAGCAATTTCAGGGGAGGGAGTTGATTGATTACATCAACCCCAGTACTTAACTGGTACTTATTTTATTGACCCTGAAAGGATGAAAGGCAAAGTTAGCCTCAGCAGAATTTGAACTCAGAACATGAAAACGGACAAAGTGCTACTAAGCATTTTGCCTGGTGAGCTAATACTTCTGACAGTTCACTACCTTGAGATCTACTAAAAATATTAACATTGTTATCATTACTAATGTTTACACTACAAAGACACAATTTTGAGACTTGTAACTTTCTTTGCCTCAACCTTCTCTGCCAAACAGAAGGAGTCTTTCAAACTGTTAGAAACAATGTGCACCAGGTACATCTTCTGGGTGAGCTGGGGCACATAATGCATAACGTGACCTAGGGTCATATCAGTGTTTGTCTTTCAACATCAGACGCCTTTTTCAGTTAATCCAGGTAGGGGATTAATCAGACCTTTACTTATGTCCTAGCAATAACAGTCCATGGATAAGCTCTCTTGTCCAAAACCACCTGCTGGCTTTCTCTCTCTCTCTCTCTCTTTCTCTCTCTCTCTCTCTCTCTCTCTCTCTC
>NC_068993.1:32903773-32904152 GCF_001194135.2 Octopus bimaculoides
TATATATATATATATATATATATATATTTATATATTTAGAGAGAAGAGAGAGCGAGATGTTTGGATGTATGTATGCATGAAAACATATATTACATACAGAGGATGGCTTAGCTGGCTGAAACTTCAAAGTCATTGTCAATACTATTCTTGTAAAAGAATAATAAATTTGTACTCTACCAAAAGTATTGAGTAATCCTTCAGTTTAGCGTAAAATTGTTTTTATCATAACATTAAAACAAACATTAATATATCTCTCTATATATGTGTGTGTGTGTGTGTGTGGAGTAACTGTGTGGTAAGTAGCTTGTTTACCAACTACATGGTTCTGGGTTCAGTCCCACTGCATGGTACCTTGGGCAAGTGTCTTCTACTATAGCCT
>NC_068993.1:32904162-32905050 GCF_001194135.2 Octopus bimaculoides
CATGGTACCTTGGGCAAGTGTCTTCTACTATAGCCTCGGGCCGACCAAAGCCTTGTGAGTGGATTTAGCAGATGGAAACTGGAAGAAGTCTGTTGTATATATATATATATGTGTGTGTGTGTGTGTTTATGTGTCTCTGTTTGTCCCCCCAACATCGCTTGACAACTGATGCTGGTGTGATTGCGTCCCCATAACTTAGTGGTTCGGCAAAAAAGACCGATAGAATAAGTACTAGGCTTACAATGAATAAGTCTTGGGGTCAATTTGCTCGACAAAAGGCAGTTCTCCAGCATGGCTGCAGTCAAATGACAAGCAAATATATCATCATCATCATCGTTTAACGTCCGCTTTCTATGCTAGCATGGGTTGGACGATTTGACTGAGGACTGGTGAACCAAATGGCTACACCAGGCTCCAATCTGATTTGGCAGAGTTTCTACAGCTGGATGCCCTCCCTAACGCCAACCACTCCGAGTGTGTAGTGGGTGGTTTTACGTGCCACCGGCACGAAGGCCACTCAGGCGGTACTGGCAATGGCCACGCTCAAAATGGTGTATTTTACATGCCACCTGCACAGGAGACAGTCCAGAGGCATTGGCAACGATCTCACTCGAATGTCTTTACACATGCCACCAGCACAAGTGCCAGGAAGCCGATGCTGGGTACAGGTGCCATCACAATTTCGCTTTCGCTTGCCCCAACAGGTCTTCGCAAGCCGAGTTTAGTGTCCAATGAAGGAGACGACGTTGGCATGGGTACCAGTCATCGAATTTAGTCCGATATATATATATATATATATATATATATAAGCAATGTTAATTCTCTAAATGAAGTATTAACAGTAACTGCACGATAAAGTGTAGTATATTGCCACTTAAGTGTGGCTGA
>NC_068993.1:32905573-32907509 GCF_001194135.2 Octopus bimaculoides
AAGCCCGTCGTACACATCTGTGTGTCTGTGTATGTATATATATAGGCGCAGGCGTGGCTGTTTGGAAAGAAGCTTGCTTCCCAACCACATGGTCCTGGGTTCAGTCCCAATGTATGGCACCTTGGGCAAGTGTCTTCTACTATAATCTTGGGCCAACCAAAGCCTTGTTAGTGGATTTGGTAGATGGAAACTGAAAGAAGCCCGTCGTACACATCTGTGTGTCTGTGTATGTATATATATATTTCCAATTGAGTTTATATATATATGTTTGTATGTCTGTGTTTGTCCCCCCACCACCACCTGACAACCGATGTTCGTGTGTTTACATCCCCATAACTTAGCAGTTTGGCAAAATAGACTGCTAGAATAAGTCCTGGGGTTGATTTGTTCGACTAAAGGCGGTGCTCTAGCATGGTCACAGTCGGGTATGTTCCTAGAAGTAACAGAGTTTATTTAATGAGATACTCCTTATAACATCACCTGAGTAGATGCATATGCACTGAGGGATGCACCACAACCAGTTGTACAGAATCCAGAATCCCTCCTGCGGGGGATCAATGCAAGATGCATTGAAATGATTGTTGTGTGCAATAAAATTTCTCATATATTCCATTTTACATCTCGATCATTTGTTACATGCGGAGACTCCCTTCGGTCACAAGTCCGGGCAAGGTTGTTCATGGAAGACCAGCAGTCACCCATGCATACCGGCCTCCTCTCTCCATGCCACTAGTGTTATCCAAGAGAAAGGCTAAGGGGCCAATACAGCTTGGCACCAGTGACGTCGCAACTCATTTCTACAGCTGAGTGAACTGGAGCTACGTGAAATAAAGTGTCTTGCTCAAGAACACAACACGCAGCCCAGTCCGGGATTCAAACCCACAACCTCATGGTCGTAAGCTCGACGCTCTAACCACTGAGCCATGTACCTTCACATTTGTTACATTTATATATATACTTACTTGGAAATGGATGTGTCGCATTCAATTAAACAATAAGTAATATATATATGTATACATGCATATATGGGTACAGGACATCACCAACAGTACAAATAACATGAAATACATAAACAAGGAAAAAATTAGTTCCATTTTTTTCTCGTTGTTTACGTATATTACTCGTTTTTCCCTCGTTTGTTTACATATTTCATGTTATTTGCACCATTGGTGACGTCCTGTGCCCATATATGCATGTATATGTATATATATATATATATATATATATATTATATATTATTTATTATTATTTAATGGAACACAACGCATCCATTTCCAAGTAATTTTATCTTCACCTTTTTGATGCAACTCTTTACTCTATACTATTTTCTTCCTCCATCCTTCTCTAATTCCCTTTTTCTCCCCCTCCCGCCTTCACTGTTTTCATTTCCTCACGTGACCTTCTTTCTTTTCCTGCATGGACGTTTAAATGAGCGGACATGTTTTTCTCTCTCTCTTTTATCTTCTCTCTTTTCAAGAAAAAATGTTTCTCTCAGCATTCACTATTTTCCTCTCATTCTGGTCTAATGACCCTCATGTTTGTTTTCGTTCAGTTTCCTTGTATGTCTCCACTGTCATTTTTTTGTTCCCAACTTTGACCCTCCATAAATCTAAAATTTTATTTTAGAATTTTGGGGAGCAACTGTCTTTGAAGACTCATATTGTCGTTGAATGCTTGTAATGAGGCATAGATAGACAGCCGACAACTGATGAATAGCTCTTTCTCTGTGTTAATTTGTCCTGTTTTCCATTCTTCTTTCGTTGTTTGCATATATTACTCATTTTTCCCTTGTTTGTTTATGTATTTCATGTTATTTTCACCATTGCCAATGTCCTGTAACCATATATGCATATATATATATATAAGTTATATATTATTTATTATATATATATATATATATATATATATATATTTATTTATTTATTTATTTATTATA
>NC_068993.1:32907519-32912744 GCF_001194135.2 Octopus bimaculoides
CAGTAATTACAGCTTGAATTCTGTGAGGTATGGACTCGTACAAAGTTTGAATTGTTTCCAAAGGAAGTTTTGTCCATTCTTCAGCTAAAACAGTCTCCAGTTCTTGGAGTGATGATGGTGGAGGATATCGACTCCTTACTTGTTTTTCTAAAATTCACCATAAATGTTCAATAATATTGAGATCTGGGGACTGTGGTGACCAGATAAGATGTTCAGCTTCACTAGAATGTTCCTCGTGCCATTCAATAACAACTTTAGCTGTGTGAATTGGTGCAATATCATCCTGAAAGACTGCGTTTCCCTCCGGAAACAGTTCTGCAACCATAGGATGAATTTGATCAGATAAAATGCTTAAATAGTCTTGACTGTTAATTCTGCCATGAAGGGAAACCATTGGGCCAGCAGATTTCCAAGATACAGCCCCCCAGATCATCACAGATCCTCCTCCATGTTTAACAGTTGAAAGAAGGCAGTCTGGATCAAATGTTTCTTTTGGCTGTCTCCACATGTATATTTGGCTGGTTGTCGGAAATAAGGTGAAGGATGACTCGTTTGAGAAAATAACATTCTTCCACTGTCTTAGGGACCAATTCTGTAGGTTTTTACTCCACTCTAAACGTTTTGCAACGTTTGTTTTTGAAAGTAGTGGTTTTCTGATTACAGCCTTCCCATGACATCTGGCTTTGTACAGCTCCCAGCAAACAGTTTTTGTAGAAACTGGGTTCTCAAGGTGGTCATTAAGCTCAGCAGTAATTTTGGGAGCTGTACTTTTGTGATCCTTTCTAACAATTTGTGTAAGAGTCCGACGGTCCCTATCTGAAAGTTTTGGTTTTCTTCCGGAGTTTTGTTTCGACGAGGTTTTTCCCCTCTTTCTCAAAGGCTGTCATTACTTTTGAAACAGTACTTCTTGCTACACCAAACTTTTCGGCTGTTTTTGTTATGCTCGCGCCTGCCATATGAGCACCAACAATTTGACCTCTTTGAAAGTCCAATAGATCTGTCAATTTAATGAATTTTAATTACCTTTTTCTGATGATATCTGAAAAGAAACAGCAATTTTAGCAAAACATATTAAGCAATACTAATAATAAATTAAAAATCATAAAAAGCTTTTGATGATTTTATAGATATTTCAAAATTATGAAGCTATGATTCTGGGTGTTTCCTTTATTTTGTCCAACCCCTGTATATATAAATATATATATATATATATATATATACAAAGTTTTAAATTTTTACATTTAAGAAAGATGTTTATATCCATGTATTTAATCCAATATTAACATTCCTGTATACAGCTATATTTGACCAAAATATATTTGGTCAAATATAGCTGTATACAGAAATATTAACATCGGATTAAATACATGGATATAAACATCGGCGTCAAATCTCTTTCTTAAATGTAAAAATTTAAAACTTTGGATATATAAACAAGTAGAACGATCCTTAAGGAGTCTAATTTAGATTTTTTGAGGTGAAATCTCATGCTATATTGGTAACGATTACAGAGTTTACTTTGAAAAATTATATATATATATATATATATATATATCTGTTTATCTCTCCACATATACACTTACACACACACACACACACACACACACACACACACACACACACACACACATATACATATCTCTATATATATATTATGTTTTCACTTGTCAGTGGACCCTGGGCAGTAACAAAAGAAGTCCTCCATGCTGAAGGAATTCCAGGTCTCTATAAAGGTTTGACCAGTACTATACTCAGAGAAATGCCTGGATATTTCTTTTTCTTTGGTGGTTATGAGTTAACCCGTCATTTGTTTATACCAAAAGGTGGCACTAAAGAGGATGTGGGTAAGGTTTTGCTGTTTTATTTTTTAATATATTTATTATTATTATTATTATTATTATTATTATTATTATTATTATTATTATTATTATTATTAGTTAGTTATCTAATTTTTATCATGTGCTTTTACTGCACTAACAAGTACAGCTCTAGTCTGTTGGCTTTGATTTCGCTATCTGTGTGTATTGGCATGTCCCAGAGCATGGTTGCTTTGTCATTTTCTGAGACCTTTTCTGAGATATGCCTGTACCATCTTTTTTCTCTTGTCATTCCATAGTGTTGGCATAGTTTCCAGTGTATATGGGTCCCAACTCTGTCATGTATATGGATATATTCCTTCTTAGCCAGGACTGGGCAGCCAGAGACAATATGATTTATTGTTTCTTCCCCTTCACCATATATTCTGCAGTTACTTATTGTATTTTCCTTCATTATGTTTTTGGTGGGAGGCTTTGATCTTGTGCTGCAATTAAAAATCCTTCAGTCTCTGCTTTGAGTCCTGAGTTTCTCAACCATTGTTGGGATTTTACTTTGTCTATTTCTGTTCTGTTTAGCTCATCCCACCATTTACCATGTAAGGGTTTTTCCTGCCATCGTTTTATTATTATTATCATCATCATCATCATCATCATTAGTCATTTAACTTATCTATCTGTGTCACATGTCAGCTCCATCCTGCAGCTTAAAAATGCAACACTTTCAACACATTGACCTGTTCCAAGTATTGCTGCCATCTGAATACTTCCTATGAAGTTTGGCATTTGCAGCTTTTGATGCTATAACATCACTGTCTTTGAGGTGGTTCCAAGTGTTGCAACTTTTTGTCTTTATATATTGGCATATTCCATATGAGTCTCACCTAATCATTCTCTGCTACAGATAAAGGTAATGGTTGGTGCTCATACCACTTGTTGGAACATTCTAGCCCATTCTTCTTACATCACTCCCAGTGTATTTGCACTGCTACTTTCTCATAGCATTTTTTGTATTCCTTTTGGGCTAGTTTTGCGCGTCCACTTATTAATAATATATCTAACTGTCTCAGATGATTTTCCACATTGTCTGTTGTTGTTGTTGTTGTCGTCGTCATTGTTGTTGTTTTGGTTTTGCTTTAATTTATAAATTTATATGAGTTGTGCCCAAGTCTCAACCAGAGATGTCTAGGGACAACAATGTTTTGCATTTAAAGATGCTGAAAGGTGAGGTGCCATGCAATTGAAAATGCTGATGTCAGTGGGAGAAATAAAAAACACAGAGTAAGGTTGCATTTATATTGAGAGAAATTTACATAAAATATGTGAGGTACACATAAGAATGATCTTTCATTATTCACTTGTTTTATGGCTGCCAGGGATTTGGTCTACATATATTTTTGCTCCTCTTGATGTCATTCCAAGTGCCCCAATAATAATATATAATGTTGTTGTTTTCAGATACCACATTCTTCTGATTTCAGTCTCCAGATCCTTACATTTGCTCAGTTTTTCAAACATTTTCAGAGATGTGTTTTTGTTGGCCAGAGCTACAAGATCAGTCAGATCGGTTTGTCTGTATTTCCTGATCAGTCTGAACACTGAAATTCGAAAGGATGGTAACTTTGGCATTCTGGGCAACTTGTGGTGGGTTGTGTTCTCACCAATTGTTTTTGTGAGGGAGTTTGTTTGTGTGACATAGTGACCAGTGTATGTACTGAACTGCCCTCTCATATCTTTGCAAGTATTCTGTTGGTGCTAGTCTGCTGCATCCAGAGATTATGCAGTTGATTGTCTCTGAGTGCACTCTGCATAAGTGGCATAATGAGCTGCTTCATATTTCAGGACATTACTCTGGTAATTCCTAGCTGGAAGGGAATGGTCCTGAGCAGCAATGGTATCCCCCTCAGTTTCTGGTTTGAGAGCAGAGCATGACAGTCATTGATGAATGAGGGCTTGATCTACATCAGGGTCCCAGAATGGCTGGTCAATGGTATCACTTTTTTGCTCCCCAAAAGTGATGAAACAACATAATTCTCAACACTGAAACTACAAATATAAATACTGGACAACTCAGAACAACATCTTTCAGACAAGTGTGTGTTCAAAACAGACTTGATTCATTGAGGCAAGGAGACTTTGAGACACCAGTGTTTCAACCTTGTTATGTATCTCTTCAGTCAAAGCTACCCCAGACTAATGAATCTAACAAGTGTTTTGGCTCTAGTTTATAGAATTAAACAAACAAATTGTTTATTGATGCATGTTGGTGTCTGCTAACCACTAATAAATCAACATGTGCATGGTGAACAGTGAGAATCAAAACTACAATACACATATTATTATATTCTAGCAGATTCAAGTGTGATTATGCTTCTTATTATTGTATTTCATCATTGGAGTACAGCTATACACATGAACAAAGAACAAAAACAATTACATTTGAAATAAAATAGAATTAAAATAAAGTCTCTTAAATGAGATGTAACTTCCCAATTTTCCTACAGTTATTGTTTAGCATCATGTTGACCATGATTATGATCAAAGGCTTTCCAATCATGACCATCTTGTCTTCAGTTTTTTTTTTCCAGACTGTACTTTAGACTACATTTTCCAATGAGTGTAGATTGAAAAGGATTTTGTCATTATTTTTCTGCCCTTCAAGTATCAGCTCATTGTAAACTTCATCCATTACTCATAACATCACCTTTCAATGTTGGTTTGGTCAACTTTCTTCTAGGCATCAAAGGTGACATCATCGTTTCTCATCCCTGCCCTGACCCTTTCTCACATCAACAACCCAAGTAAATTAACTTTGCTCATCCACTGAGGAGGATAGGAGGGACACATTGAGATGTATAAGTCACTTAAAGCCTTTGTTGTTAATAGTCAAGTGAGATGAGTGAGTGACAGGGAGAGTGGAGTCTATGGAGTGAAGTTTGAGTAATGAGTGTAGCTTGAATAGTAGAGATGGACTTGTTCTAAGAAATTCATGTCTTGGAGAGAAATAGGATGTATGAGCATCATTCCTTTGGAACTCCCTTGCTGCTCATAATTTTCCTGCTATTATTAGCCTGCAATAAATCTAGTGAAATGTTAGTGACATTAATCTTACCAGTCTTGGACGACCTACAAACGACGATCAGAGGTGGGGAAACTTTTTAGTGCGGCAGGCAAAAATTTCCTAATAAAGGTCCGCTGATGGATCACAAGTTCTAATTCTTATATCTAATTCTTAAATCTTATATAATTCGATATACATTAATAAAGATAAGTTTAACACATTAAAAATGCTGCTCCTGAATTCAGGACGTTTATATTACTTATGAGGTATTCTATATTTTTCAGCTAGAGTGTACTTGGATCTCAAGAGGGTGGTACAAACCTAGCAATATGTGTTTTATAGTGAAAACA
>NC_068993.1:32912844-32915013 GCF_001194135.2 Octopus bimaculoides
ACGAGTATTGTATATATTTTATAATTGAAAACTTTACTATATTTTGTACATACGAGTATCTCAGCCCGTGGGTGCAATTGCACCCTCGGGCAGGGGTTTCTCCACCCCTGCTCTAGACCAAACCAATAAAACAAATCCACGCATTAATGTAGTTATCTCCCCTTAACTATCATTACATATTTGACACTTTATTATCTGATAATTTTAAGTAGTAAGGAAGATATTTCTTGCTACAGAATTTTCTTTTGTGTAGTTGTTTGACCACAGTGAAGATCCTTTTGCTTCTGCTATTGGTGTTGTTGTTGTTCTTATTGTTGATAAAGATGTGCTTTTGTTGCTGTTTCTCTCTGTCCAAGTTTTATAATAATAATAATAATCCTTTCTACAGGGTGTCCACAAGGTCTGGGTACATGGAGTAAATAAAATCATAACATAAACAATTAAATATAAGAAATAATAATTTCTTAAAGTATGTGTTAACCCCCATGTACCCAGACTTTGTGGACACCCTGTACTATAGGCACTGGACCTGAAATTTTGTGGGAGGGGACTTGTCGACTCGATTGACCACAGTGCTCAGCCAGTACTTATTTCATCGACCCCAAAAGGATAAAAGGCAAAGTCAACCTTGGCAGAATTTGAACTCAGAACATAAAAACAGACTAAATGTCACTAAGCATTTTGTTTGGCGTGCAAACCATTGTGCCAGCTCACCAATAATAATAATAATAATCTTTTTTTCTATAGACATGATAATGTATGCGTATAAACTTGCACACATATTTCCATTGAATTGAGTTATTTTATTTTAAATGTTTCATCTGTTTTGTCATCTACCAGGTCCAGTAGGAACCATTATTAGTGGTGGAGTTGGTGGACTAGCTCTATGGACAGCCATATTTCCAGCTGATGTTGTTAAATCTAGGATCCAAGTTCAAAGTACAGTTGGTAAAGCAGCACCATCGTTTTTATCAGTATTTCTTACGGTCTTAAAAACTGAAGGTTAGTCTCTTCTTTATTTAATATTTTCTTCTTTATTTTTGTTTTTCAGGTTTTTCATTTCTATATATTCTTTTGTCATTTCAATATTATTTAATCTCTACCTTTCATTATGGTATTACTTGGATGGTTTGACATAACAAGCTTTCTGAACTTTTACCACCCTTTTCTTATTCTAGTGACTATACTTTCAGAACATCCTCCTCCACTGATAATTAGGTCACCTAGGTAGCAGAAATTATTTACTACCTCCAGAGAACCTCCTGGGCTTTTGGGAAGAATTATTTCTCATGTGTTTTTAGTGTTTATTGCTCTTGTGCATCTTCCACATACAAAGTCTCCTTTCTCTGTCAGTTTTCATTTAATACCATTACACCTCTTGAGTTGATTAGGAAGAAAGTCATGCCTAGCATAGTTCCTAGAATAAGAACAGGATGGAGAAAGTTCAGAGTGCTGTTACCTTTGTTGGTAACAAATGGTCTTTCTCTCAGAGTGAAAGGCAAGTTGTATTATACTTGTGTACAAACAACAATGCTACATGTAATAGGACATGGACCCTGAATGCAGAAGACATACAAAGACTAGAAAAAAATGAGGCTTGTATACGCCATTAAATGTGCATCATCAGTGTGCACATACAACGAATTGAAAATATATTAAAAGGAAAATCGGACATAAGGGGAATAAGACGAAATGTGGAAAAGGGAAGACTGTACTGGTATGAGCATGTGATGCATATGGATAAGGACAGCTGTGTAAAAAAGGGTTGATTACTTAAGGTAGTTTTTAGAAGAGAGATTCAGAGAGAAATGGACCTCAGGACTTTGAATCTCACAGAGATGACAAAGGACCAGGACAATTGACTATATGTAGCACTTGAGAAGATCTGCCCATGTTAGTGAAACTAAGGTTCTGAACCCCTTGCATAATTTACTCACCAAACCTTCTTCTTTATCACTTACCTAAATGCAGTGCTCTGCTGCTGTGATTAAATGATACTTCTCATAACTAAGATCCACTTCACTCAACTTCCATCCTTCTTTCATATCATTGATTCTCTCCACCCATATTTTACATTGATCACATAGTTTCAGTTCTGCATTGGAATGAATTTGGTAGATGGAAACTGAAAGAAGCCTCTCTCTCTCTCTCTCTCTCTCTATATATATA
>NC_068993.1:32916081-32930805 GCF_001194135.2 Octopus bimaculoides
TAAATATATATATATATATATATATATATATATATAATGTATTATATATTATCTATGGTTATGCATGTGTTTATATTTGCACTTTATGAAAGTCTCAAGCTGCAAACAGCGATGTTGTCATTTCTGGTGTCAATAAATCATCTACTTGCTTCATGCCTTTGAAGACAGGTGAAATTAAGAGATCCCTCTCTTTAAAAACAAGTAAAGGTTAGCAACAGGAAAGGTATCTGGCTATGAAACAATACCTCAATAATGTGTATTTGTCTAACCCATAGTAGCATGGAAAATGGACATAAAATGAATTAGTCATAAAATGATTTAAGTGAATTAGAATCTCCTATACTTTCTGAATCTCTTATACTTTCCTTATCACTCTCATCATAAATGTTATAGAGAATGTAATGAGTTAATAAATATTACTAATTCTTTTTCTTTTATAGGAGTTGCAGCACTATACAAAGGTTTGGGGCCAACATTATTACGGACATTTCCCTCCACTGGAGGCCTGTTCCTCACAGTTGAGTTGACCAAGAAATACATGGGTCTCACTGCCGATTATTTCCATTTGTGATAATCCTTGTAACTCTGCTAAATTGTAGTTCACTGAATACACTGCAAGACCTAAAAAAACAAAAAGCATTGTAAACATGTTTTTGATCTGAAAGCTAAACAATATATTCATGAATGAACCAAAGAAGGATCCCATAGGTGTTCACTCGATTTGCTAGAAATAGCAGCTAAATTTCTCTTAAATCACTATCTACCATAAAAATAATAGTAAATACACAATGGCTGGAGAAAAGTTGGGATGGTCACAACTGGAACACTTTTAAATCATAAATTTGCTCCATCAGAGCTAAACAATAACAACAACATTTATGGGATTTTTTCCAATAAAGAGATGATTATTTTTGTTTACAACATATCTGTAAAATAAAATTGAATATATGGAGATTTTAATAAAAGCTGTTTATAAATGGAGTTTTTTAAATTACTTTTTTATATTTTCATTGCCATGGCTGGTAATAGTGAGACATGTTTTTATTGAGTCCAAAATATATATATAATCATTAATGGCTCATTGGATCACCATGTTTAGACTAAGCCAATAAGGGAACTGCTAGGTCACTACTCAGTCTGCTAGAAATAACTATATCTCCCTTAAATCACACTCTATTTTCTTAAACAATTGAAGAACACAAAGGATAGTGTTATATCCTTATGGAGAAATGAATACACTACAACAGTGTAATCAGTACATATTGTAAAGCTGAGTTTGTGAGTGTGTGTGTGTGTGTGTGTTGCATATATAGAAATCCACACCTTACAAGACAGCGATTTGGGAGTTGCACCAATGGATTCCTCATGGTCAAAAATGCCTGGAATCAGCCATTTATTTTTTTTTTTTCTTCCTTCCTAACAGGTGAATTTTTGCATTAAAAATAATTTTAAACCATAACTTCTAACAATTTTTAAGTCGGAGCATGAGTTAAGTCCCCTTCTAGCGACGGTGTAAAGACAGACAGACAGAGAGAAAGACAGCAGATTTTTTAAATTTCATCTTTTCAGTGAGTGATACACAATATAAACGATATTCTCTGTTTCTCCACAACTAATTTCTAAATTTGCTGAATCCGTTGCTCTACTCATAGCGAGTAGACACGCTCCTTCGCAAACGATCAGCTATTATTTTGTAGACAATGTTACGAAACTGTTCATGTTTGGTTTTTATTCTTCTTGTGAACATCATTTCTGTGGGAGACTTCCCTGAATTTGTATTTGGAATAGAAGTCACTCTGTATATTCTTAAGAAATTTGACAGTGCTTCATCATGACTTAATTCATTCGCTTTTTTTAATGCTCTCTTAAAGGTGTCCACAAATCTTGTTCCCTGCCCGTTTGACCTCAGGTGGTGGGGTGGAGTGAAAATATTCTTTATCGCATGCCTTTTACAGAAGTTTTTGAATCCACACCCAGAGAACTGTGTTCCATTGTCTGAAGTCCAGTCCCTTGTCTGATCGAATTTTTCATCAACTCTGTCTGTGAAATGATGAAGACCATACTAAACTCTTATACCCTACCAAAGTGCAGTGGCTGTCAAAAGGAAACTGTTTTATGATAATCATATCTCTCTTTGAAGATACTCCACTATCCTCTTCATTGATGGCTGCAAGGTGTGATATCTTTTTCTTTGTGATATATTCACAAAATTAAATGATTTGAATAAGTTATTGCAAGGAAGCAGAAACACTCTCATTGACTGTAAATCATTTATCACTACCTTCATTTCGAAATTGGTGTTGTATAACACTTTCAAAACATCAATTCCATCAATTTCCACAACTTGATTCTTTGAAAGATGAATTAGTTGATGAAGATTTAATTACATATTGCAACTATTTACAATCATTGCATGATAACATGGTGGAGCAATTTCAAGATGTTGTTGCGCAGAATATTCCAAATTGGTATAGCAATCCACTTGAGGTCAATGCAGCCAATAGCGAGGATGATGTTCTCTACGAATTGATAGAATTACAAAATGACAATGACGCCACAATGCGATATCGCCGTAATGGCAAAGAAGGTTCGTGGTACCATCAGAGTATATTGAATTCCTACCCCAGTCTGTGGAAACATCAGAAATTACTTTTGCTTGCCTTCCCTACTTCATGCCTGGTTGAATTTGGTTTTAACCATGTTGGAACTTTATTTTCCCATAAAAGAATTGGACTGGATGTAATGCAACGAGGAGACTTGTGACTAAAGTTGACAAGTTTGAAACCGAATGTATCTGCACCAGACACATGGTTCTCATTAAAAAGTTTTATTCTTTTCCTTTATAATACAATCACTAATTATTTTTGCATCGGTAGTTCTGATCAATGGTTCATTTGGGGAAAATGAAAATCAGTGTAAAAGAAAGTGCAAGTTTCCAGAAGTTAATTTGTCTGAAAAATATAGAGTTAACATTAGAATTTTATTGACACTAATGGTAAAACTAAACCCACAATAAGGAATTTGTAAACAACCTCATATTTAGTACAAACAGCACTAACAGGGCAACGAGTCTACGATATAGTGTGTCGAACGATACAGATGGGGGCTTGAGGATTTTGTGTTGGAGTTTTTTTTACACAGGTGGGTGATGGAGCATTTTTTGGCCGATAGGTAGGTGATATTGCAATTTGGCGTGAAAAGTTGGGGAAACACTGGTCCATGGTCTGTTTGCAATAAAAAAAACTTCTGTCATGCAGAAACCTGTGAAATTTTTTAACTGCAAAAATAATTGCTGGGGCCTCTTTTTCAATTTGACTATATCTCTTCTCTGCTGCTATTAGCGAGCGTGAAACATGAATCACTGGTTTTGTACTTCCATTTTCGTATTTATGAAGCAGAACTGCACCTAATCCATGCTTGGAAGCATCAGATGCTACAATGATGTCTATTTTGGGATCATAATGTGCTTACAACAAGCTTGATATTAGAATTTTTTTTATTTCTTCAAAAGTTTTCTAGCATTTAGTGGACCAATTCTATTTTACTCCTGTTTTTAATAAGTCGTTCAATGGAGCTTTTAACTTGTGCATTTTAGGAATGTAGCTTTGACAATAGTTTGCCAACCCAAGAATTGCTTGTAAAGTTGGTATATTTGTCACCACAGGCATATTCCTTATTGCGTCTGTAATTATTGTTATTTTTTCAGAGAGATCTTGTCTTCTCTTTTCCTTTCATGTACTGTGTATGGAAATTGTGAGGCACTCGGCAAGTGCTAATCACTTTTCCTACATGTCTGCCCGCAACGAGTCAAGACATCTACCACTTTTATCAATTATTTGCCCTAACTACTTAATTTAGGGGAGAAAGAATTCACATTTTTCTTCACTCAAAATGAACCCAAAAACTTTAATTTTCTTAAACACATGTAGTGACGTCATTTTGAGGGTCTTCAGCACGCATGTGCAGGGTTGGAATCGTGCAGAAAACTAACAGCAGCAGAGTTCTCTGGTATCTCAGACTCGAGACGCAGCCCCTGAACTAGGCAGACGTGTTCTCAGCAGCTCTCTGTTCGCCTCTGCTGCTGACCGTTATTTGACCAGCTCCATTGTAGCTGGACTAGTGTGAAGAATGCCTTCACAAAGTATGATTGACTCTGACTTAGCTGCTTCCACACCAGACCTGGCTACTGATTGTCCCGAGGTGTACATTTTTGTACATACAGAATAAAAGGATTGTTTTTATGTTCGAATGTTTCCTTGTTCTGCTAATTTTCCTCAAACATTGTTGTAAGGAATTGTGTGGGACCCTTCCAGTGCCAACCAATATTTATCATCTTACACACAGCTTTTATGTGTTCCACATGCTGTTTGCAAGAATTACTCTTGATCAAAATTCCGTCCAAGTACGGGATTGCAAATTCATAATCAGATAACATAGTATCCATGATTTGCTGAAATATTGCTGGTGACACTTTTAATCCAAAAGGTAATCATGTGTATCTGTACAATCTTCTGTGTGTATTTATTGTCAAATACTTTGAGCATTTTTCATTTACTTTTATCTGTAAAGACACTTCAGATAGATCTAATTTGGAAAAAACATTTTTTCACCATTTTACTTTGAAAAAATGTCCTCTGAAGTCAGAAGTGGATGGTGGTATGTTTTTAAGCAGTTGTTCAATCTTGCAGAGAAATTGGCATACAGCCTAATCTTATTATTATTATTTTTTAATACATACCATGGGTATTGCCCACTTCATGTAATCCATCTTTTTGATGACTCCACTCTTTTTGAGTCTGTCCAACTCTTCATTTACGGTTTCAATTGCCGTGAACGGTACTTTTCTGTTTGCTGTAAATACAGGTACGGCGTTTTCACCTACTTCCGTTTTTCTACATAGACCTAAATCCTTTGAATAACACTTGCAGCAACATGTTTTTCAAATTTTTCTTCAGTTCTTCCGAAGACTTGTTTTTAACGGGACAACCATTTATGTTATTGCAGTAAAGATTTATGGGGAGGTGCTATAAATAAATAGCTCTAACCAATCTGTGCTGAACAGATTGATTGTATTGTCCACAACGAATAATTTTGCTTTGCATGTCTTTCCTACATGTTTTGCCCATGAACTGTAATTTATCACCTATTACACCCCACGCTATTTTCGTTGTTTTACGTAATCTCGGTTTACCAATTTTTTTCCAAGTTTCCACATTTATAATCGAGATGTCACTACCTGTGCCTAACTGTAATTTGGTATTCACGTCATTTATTTTTATGTGCATGGATTTTCTTGTTTTTCCATCACAATAACTCCACTGAAAACACCTTAGAACTTTTTGTATTTGAACCTCTTAGTCTTGTTCTACAATGAGAACTCATGTGTCCCAGCTTCTGACAACTATAGCACTTTTTGTTTTCAAAGACAATCTTTTTGTAGTGTAGGCTTCCACAACCATAACACAGATTGGAGCCTGGCACTTTTTTTTTTATGCATCCCGGGACAACACATTTGAATTTTTGCAGAGTCTTTATCTTGTAATTTTTTCACATCATGTTTAAATTTACCATAGTCTGACATTCTTCTATGATTGTCTGTAGAGATAAATCCTGGTTCGCTTGCTCCATTTTCGAGAGAATCCTTGCTTGAATTTCTCTATCTTCAGGTGCTGTAAGTCCTTGCATGAAGATAAGTGATTTGAACATATCCTGAGTGAGATACCGGAGTTTGAAATTTTCACACGTACGGTTGACTACACTGGTGTAGGTGATAAAATCATCCTCTTCATTTTTTGTCAAGTTCCAACACTCCATTCTGGTGTTGAATAATGAACTTCTATCACAAAAAATTTTTGAAAGCAGTTCCATGGGTTCTTGGAAACCAATCTCACTCAACTTTTTGGGCAGAATAAAGTTAAAGTAACGCTCAGGTTTGGAAAGAGCTACCTTGCGTAGTAAAAGCCTTACTTTCTGCTCTTCCAACCATGACTTGCACTCGTTAAAAATTTCCTTGTATCTTCTATAATACCTGGATTATACATAAATTCAGAAATTGTGTTAGTCATGCCATCTGATGTAAACAAGCTTACTGGATTTTTGGACTTTGCTGACTGTAATTCAATTAATTGCTGTTGTTGTTGTAGTATTTGTTTTTGCAACTCCTGTAGTTGTTCCTGTTGCTTCTCTTGAAGCTGTACTACTGCAGCCAATAGGTTTTTCCATGACGCAGAAATTGTCAAATAACCAATATGAGTTTCAAACGATCCTCGTCGCCAGATGTTATATCCTTATAAACAAATACACTGCAACAGTGTAATAACAATATAATCAAAGCAAACGGCAATAACTACATGGAACGTAATCTCTTCAGAACCAACAATCCAACACGCTAACTCAAATTGTGAACTTTGAACTATCAACACATGAACTGTGGAGCAAGCACGAACTTTTTCTTTATTTGCCACACTGGGCATAACGAAGAGGGGACAGTACACAGATAGACAAAACTTAGAGAACTTGTGTTTTCCTTTTTTTTAAAATTCCAATTAAAAATTGATTTCGATTTAAAATTAATAAAATTATAAATAAATATTTACACATATCACGTGAAAGTTACCTGGGCTCATAGGCCTACCACCGTTGACTAACGTTTCCCTCTATTCTGGTTGGATGGTTGAGCTTAGCCGGCTCCATTCATCCTCAACTTTCTTTCCACAATCTGCCATCTTTTACGAAACATGCTATTGCATTGACCATGACAGAGAAAACTGAGTAGAGAATCTGTATCAAATTTTGCCAAAAACTTGGCAATACCTGCGCAGAGGCCTACGCAAAGTTTTCAAAAAGTTTTCATTGTTCTCGACACAATCAAGGAAATTTTGTGCAACTGAAACCCGAGTGTCTTTTTGGTCAGCTGAAAGCAGTTTTGGCTCAAACTTGGCAGACATGAGCCTCATACCCTGATCTTCAGTGATAATGGACTGAACTGAACAGTAACTGATCTGCACATTCTCTGATAACTCATGGCTGGTGATTCGACAATTTTCCCCTCACTGTTGCATGCACATCTGTGATGTTTATCTCAGTTCTGCTGGTTGCAGGTCTCCCGGAATGTTTGTCAATATCGACATTTTTTTGGCCATCTTGGAAATGTCCGAACCACTCATACACTTGTGTGTGGCTCATACACTCCTCTCCATACACTTTCTGAAGCTTTGCATAGACCTTTGTCATGGTCAATGTGATGATCAAATGCTGCACACCTTTCCAAACACTGCTGTAAACAGCGGAAGTGAGCTAGAATGTTAAAACTTAGTGTGCATGCACAACAGAGTTTAAGGTCAATTTTTGCCAAACGGCTTTACTCTGTGTGCCTTAGCTTCATTACTATGGCAACAGTCCGGATACTTATTGATCAGACCTGAATATCTAATACATAACCCAATGTAATTTTAGATGGTAGTGCATGAATTGAGAAAATTATGGTTGCTATTTCTAGTAGATTGATCAATTGTGTAGAAGCTCTTTTGAATGCCTATATTGTTTGGTGATATCCACAGTGGAGGTGGTTTTGGTTAAAGCATGAGAGTTGCTCTTATAGACTTGACCACAATGGAGGTGGACTTGGTCAAAACGTGACAGTTACTGTTTTTCCTTTTACTGTAGTTATCACATTGTAACCAATTTTATATGAAATGAAGACATTTTTTAAAATTGAATCTATTAATTTCTCTCTATCTGTATTTATTTTGTGTTTGTGTGTGTGTATTAAAAGAATGTTGTTTAAAATGGATTTTTTTTTCCTTTGAGCTTGCACTTATGTTAAACACTCTTTCAGATGTAGGGCTACAAGTAATCTATAGAATCCCACTTCTTTTTACTATATTTCAGTAACAATACTGAGGTAAACATAGGATCTTATTTAAATATTGAACCTTAAGTGAAACAACTGGCTGTATCAACAATAGAATCTCTTTCACACACAAAACTGTAAACCTTGAACCATTGAAGGAGCTTCTATGTGGTTGCTGAACCAGCAATAAACAACAACTAAGTCTCATGAATTATACATAGATTGAAACAAGTAAAAGATAATGCATAAATAAATGGACTGTCGCTACAGAACCAAAAACAAAGTTAAATAAGCTAGTCTTCAATACTCTGTGTCTAGATAAAAAAAAATGGAAGGTCACAACTGATTTCTTTTATAGCTAAATTTTCTTTTTAAACATACCCTGTACAAATGAAAAAAAAATTTTACTCAACCCAAGTAAACTAGAGCAACCAGAGTTATGTACCTTGGTCAGGAACAAAATCATCTACCTATAATATAAAAGCTATCATAATTGTCATAAAGCTGTAAATGTTAACTGCTATATTAAATCTTACGGATATATTCATAGGTAAATAAATAAATATATCAAAATATATATCAGAAGAGGATGCATATGCACACCTTGTAAGAAATAAAGTGTTTCTAATTTTTTTTTTTTCACATTTAGTGTTTGGTTTGCAGAAATATTTTGACAAGACTACATTATCCCATCATTACACATACAATGTGCATACAAGTATTTATGTGTGTGTGTGTGTTTTAAATTTTGTTTGTAAACTGATCATCAGGATGACAATTAACTTTGATGCACTGCAATTTTGGTTTGTTTCAGATCAGGGTATGTCTAATGCCTTCTTCCTGCAACAGACAACAAGAGAATTCTTAGCTCAGAGTAATCCACATAATACACTATCTATTGATCTGAAGGAGGTCTCTGACAGGGTACCATGCTCTATAGTCTGGTAGTCTTTTAGAAAACAAAGTGTTGATGAATGGCTTATAAGAGTGGTGCATGTTATTAGCAACACAAGGATTAACCATGAGTTCTATGAGGAATTTACAGTTTAAGTTGTTCTTTGAAGCTCTGTTCTCAGCCCACCACTATCAATTATAGTTCTTCAGCTCACAAGAGAGGAATTTATGATCAGATGTCTGTAGGAACTGTAATATGCAGTAGGCTTAGTTATTATAACTGAATCTGTGGAAGATTTAGAGAAGAAATTCCAGGCAAAACTTTGAGCCAAGAGGCCTCAGAGCAAGCTTAGCAAATACTGAAGTTTTAATAAGTAAGAACGAGGACTGAACCCTGCTGCATTCAGAGAAAAGGGTGAAGTTGGTGTGCAGAGGAATGGCAGTAATTACAATTTGGTGTACATAATGTAAACTACAGGTGCACATCAGAAGTAGTGGGATCCCAGACAAGTTGACAGAGAAATAAAACGTTATATATAGCAGATGCACAGGTGTACTTAGTAGTTAGAACACTAGTAACATAAATTCTTTAAAATTCTTAGGTCTGTATCTCTCAAAGTTATGTTTTGTGTGTGTGTGCATACACACATGTTTGAGAGAGATTCTCTCTCTAAAACAGTTTTTGTTTTTTGCTTTATCTGATGTTTCGTTACAATTAAAGTGCAGGAGTTGTCTATGAATTATATGTATGGATTCTGTGATTTTGGGAAAAATTATTTAAGTGCCTTGTGACAAAATAGGCTTAATAACCACTAGCCTAGGTGAGCAAATCAGTAGTAGAGGAAGGTAACCTGAACATATCAGAGTTAATAAGAACAGAGTGGAAAATGCTCAGGAAGCTATTAACTTCACTGGCAACAAAGAGATTCTCTTTTTGAATCAAAGACAAATTGTATGATATTTGTGTGTGTTGTGTTGTTGCTGCATGAGAATAAAACATGGGGCTTGATGTGGAGAATGTGCAAAGGCTGGAAAACAAGTATGTTCCACTGGGTATGTAATGTTAGTGTATGTGAATTGATAAGGCCCTAGTGGATTTAAGAGTGGGTTTAAGAGGATTCAGCAGAACAGTGCAAGAGAGAAGATAGCACTGGTATGAACATCTTATGCACATGGATGATGACAATTAAGAGAAGAAGTGACAGGAGATCCAAGCAGAAGACCAAGGAAGAAAACATAAGCAAAAATGGTGAAAGCTGATTTTAGGATGCTAAAGAACATAACAAATTGTGAAATGCCTACTTTTTCTTGCAGGATTGAGTTAGATGGGTTGTCACAATCTGAACCAGTTCTTATTTGGAAATGTTGCCCTCTTAGATTGGGAATCACATCTCATTCACTCATTTCATTTTGCAGCCTGATTTTTATGAGTGGCTGTCCTTCCTATCATCAACCACGTTACAAAGTGTACTGGATACATCTTATAATGGCATCAATACCACAGAAGTTGCCTTGTTCACAGAAAGACCAAGGAATTCTCTCTGCATTACACTATATCCACTTGTTCATTCACTAGCATCAAAAAGTTTGTCTCATCCCTCAGAAGACCAAAGTGCGTTCCTTCATCTCCAAGTTGTCTCTGTACATTTATTTCACATCCAATAACATATCTAGATACATCACCAGAGTAATCTGTGAATGGTCTACAGAGATACCTTTCCCTACATTAGGCTTTATTTCAATACTTATAGGCCAACACATTCAGCTTGTTGCCAGCCAGAGGACTGGTGGTTATTGACCAGGAAGTTCTTAGTGACAGTAAAAACCACTGGGTATAGAAGCTGCTTCTGACATATTTCTATGTTTACATTAAACAATGCAAGCTGTCACTTTTCAGTCACACTACAGTGATTAACTATTTTCAAATGGGATGGTCTTGCACTGAATACCTTTGATCATAAATATTAGCAAAGGGGACTGAGGAAAAATAGCTCAACACAGCATTTTGGTGCTGCATAAAGGTTCCCATGCTTGAACCATGTTTAAAACGCCCAGCACACTCTGCAAAGAGGTTTGTGTTAGGAAGGGCATCCAATCCATCCATCGAAACCATACCAGCATGGAGAACAGAGTTAATAAGAGAATTTCAAGTCAAAGATTAGTAGTGTTTTGTTGTGTATAGAGAATTTCATGTCCTGTAGGTTGATAGTGGGAGCAAAGTATTGTTTGACGCCAAAAGAAACTGACACTATTAATATCAAAAGAGTTGGTTTTATTTGTTTTCTGTATTACCAGAGTGACACATTACAGAATTTAAATAAAAGAGAGAGGGGTGAAGAAAGGAGAAAAGACAGATCTCTATGAATATTTAGATAGTGGTAAAGATGAATTCTTATAGATGATGCTTGGATGCCCTTTCTGTTGCCAATATTTGATAGCTGGATAAGGCGGCAAGCTGGTAGAAACATTAACACACCAGGCAAAATGCTTAGCAGTATTTCATCTGTCTTTACATTCTGAGTTCACATTCCGCCGAGGTCAACATTGCCTTTCATCCTTTTGGGGGTGATAAATTTAAATTATGTACCCCCTCCCCAAAAAATTTTGGACCTTGTGCCTAGAGTAGAAAAGAATATTTGATACCTGCATGCTATTTCTGTTGCCAAACTTACACGCACAAAGAAATCAGATTGAACATTACCACATTTTGAAGATAGATAGCCTATCTAGGTTAGCCAAGTCGAACTAGTTGTCTAGTTGGTTAATTAATAAGGGACTCTCCTTAGTTCCAAGTTATCTTTGTATCTGTGAATTAGCAACTTCTTCCTCTGGCTCAGAAGCATTCCACTTTGGCATTTAGCATTTTCGTTACCCAACAAATTTCATGTTTGATTTGTATTCAACCAGCACTAACACCTTTTCTTAACCCTTTAAGTCCCAGAGTAATTAAATTTCTGAATATTTTAGATTTTTACAGATGATTGAAAATAGGTTAAAATGAAATAAATAATTATTAAAACTCCTTTACTTCAAATAGAAATATTCGGTGTCCTATAAATAGGACACTGAGACAATGTGATATAGCTTATTTAATGTTCTCATTTAGTGTCCTATTTTTAGGACAGTGGGACTTAATGGGTTAATATACACAGTCAGCTGATACTTTTACTGACCAGTCACTCTTTCATCTCTCGTGTTGTTTTGAGAGCAATATTTTGTTTTAGATTCATTTATATTTTAGTACATTGGCATAGAAGAGTTCCTGTAGACAGCTAGTCTTAAACTCTTCTGTTGAGACCAGGAGAATAGGGGATTGGGTTAGAATTAGGTCAAAATCCTATCTGGGTCTCACCTTGCAGACATCTCTGTACATATTTACACAGCTCTTACAAACTATCTACACAAGTTTTTTTTAGTAATCAGACTATAGAGTGTAGTACACTGTTGAAGACCTTCTCCAAATCAGTGAATGCTTAGTGTAATGGGTTGCACTTTACTAAGAACAACTCCTGTAGTCATTGGTACTCCAAGCTCCATCTCATCTTAGCTAATTTTCTTCTTAATTAGTTGTGCTATATTCTTTTTGTTAGTGGTCCATCTGTTTGATGTTCCTCTTATTTTCTTTCTCTCTTAGTGAACCGCTTTTGCCCTTGTAGCAGTTAATGATGATACTGCTATACCAGTAGTTTGAAATGGCCCCTTTCTATATAACTTGATTGCCTACATCAGTGGTTCTCAACCATTTTTTGCCTATGGATCCCTTTGATCCCAATTTTACTCAGATGGACTCTCAGTCATTTGATGTTTAAAATCCCACTATACTTTGTATTCTTTTACTTGTTTCAGTTATTTGACCACAGCCATGCTGGAGCACTGCCTTAGGCAAACAAATCAACCACTGGACTTATTTTTAAAGCCTGATATTTATTCTATCAGTCTCTTTTACTGAACTGCTAAGTTACAGGGATGTAAACACATTAACACCAGTTGTCAGTGAAAGGTGGACAAACACACACACATATATATATAACTAATTTTTTTAAATGGAGGAAAAAAGACCAAAAAAACAATGCGAGGATGTAGTACATGCAAAGTATTAATGAGACGCTCAAAGAAGGAAAGAAAGAGTGGTTGTTTTATGTTTCAAGCATAGTTCTTCTTTGGAAACAGGAGACAGGAAAGTCCAAAAGAAAAGGAAGAGGGAGAAAAAAATCACCAACATTCCATGTGTAGTTACATTTTTGAAATGACTGGAAATAGATGGATAAAGAGAATATGCTTTCTGGGACAGGAGAGTGTAATAACTGGCTTCTCTCAGTTTCCATCTGCCAAATCCACTCACATGGCTTTGGTTGACCTAAGGCTATAGTAGAAGACACTTGTCCAAGGTGCCATGCAGTGGGACTGAATCATGTGGTTGGGAAGCAAGCTTCTTACCACACAGCCATGCCTGTGCCTATGTTGTATTGTAGAAGTAAAATTAATTTGTTATTATTTTTAACAACAAAATCTTATATGGATCCCAGTTGAGAACCACTGGTCTACATGATGATTAGTATATGTCCTATTTCATCAGATAGTTTCACCATTACATTGGTTATCCTTGAGGCCCAACTGCTTTCTTGCATTTGTACCCCTATGCCTATCTCAATTGCATAGCAGTTACTTGGAATAGTCCTTCCTTCTCCCATTTATTCTCCTCTAAGTAACACTTCCATACCTCCTTCTTATTATTATTGGTGAGACTTAATATTCATAACCATCTATTTAATCGATTCCTTACCAAGTATGAGGCCTCTCTGACTTGCATGTTCATAGTTGATGATAAAAAGGTTGGCTTGTTTCTTGAAGTTAGTTTTGCAAATGGTTTGGTCATATGCATCACAAAACTCCAAGAATCTTGAACCATCTTTATTCCAAGTACCATAACCCTAACCTCCATATACACTGGAATAACCAGCATAAGGTAGCTCAACATACCCATTAAAGTTCCCAGTCATAACAAACTCAGTCTTTTATCCTAGTTTGCAAGGTCTCATAGAAATGGCCCTTTTAACAAATCATCTTGATTGTGGTGCATGTAGAGACCCCTGTTCCCGATATCTTACCTCTGACTAGTCTTAATCATTCAGTCACATACTTTAATTACTTTATCCATTCATTATGAAACCAATAATAAATTTACTTTACCAACTCCTGCACTGTTACTCACCCAGGAGAATTTTTGCCTATGTTCCTGGTCTGTGAGCTCCTTGGGACAGGCACCCCCACCATCTTATCTCTTGTACACAGCACTCATTTACTTCCACTCTAAAAGCCTTACAATCTCTGAAGAGAGGTAGCAACTACCAAGTTTTGCACCTGATAAGGTAAGGAGAGTTACCTAAAAGAAAATAAGCTTTGAAACTTGACTTCTACTATTTCACAAGAGCTAAATCTTCTTGCCTCCAATTGTGAAACAAAATTTTAAATTCCCTTAATATAAATCCATTTTGGTAAGAATTACAACAGTAAAAAAGAACCTGTTAAATAGTTTGATTAACATCGTGTTAGAAAATAAAAGATCTGAATTCCAATGCAGTCTTACTGTTTACAATAATTACAGCCAAATCTAGGGTGTTTTATATGAATATTAAAACCGAGTACAATACTTTTATTAGACCTGGAAGGATTAAAAGGATGTTGACTTCGGCAAGATCTGAACTCTGAACTAAATACTGTATTTTGTCCAATGCTTTAATGATTCTACCAATTCATTGCCCAAGGTTTGGGATGGATGGCTACACACACACACACAATCTAGAATCTGGGGAGTCTAGGTTCTGTCCATGTTGGCAAAGGTAAAATCCATTTTTTATGTACCATGCGCACACACACACACACACACATCGTGTGTGCAGGAAAAAGGGCACATAAAAATGACCAGAAAATACGACTGATTGTAAAACGTAGAAGTAGAGAGAGAGTGAGAGAGAGAG
>NC_068993.1:32931189-32936998 GCF_001194135.2 Octopus bimaculoides
TACGTCACTCACAGACATTCTTTCTATAACACCAACAGTTTTTTTATACACACTCTTTCACATACGAGAGGAGTACAAAAGTTATTCGCTGAGACGAAGAACGATTTTGCAAGTACATCTATCTTTATATATATATATATATATATATTATTATTAAAAAATGGCAAAAAATCATATATTAATTAATATCGATTAATTACCAGGAAGCTAGCACATTTAAAGAATCAAAGAGATACAGAAACAGTATCTGCAATCTCAGGGGATTAAAGTACATTTTTATATATGACGTTGACCACTAACGTGGACATTTAATGTGCTAGAAATAGATATATATATATATACACACACACACACACACTTAACTAAAATATAAACGATCAGATAGAAAGAATACATGACTCATATCAGGATCGGAGAAGCACTGGAATACAAATCAAACTTTAAAAAACTTTTCTTCCAGTTATAATATATATATTAGTTATAACAAAATAACAATAATTAGAATACCTTGAATAATAAATAAATAAATAAATAAAGCGATTTTAGAATCTATTTTTCTTTTCATTCTTTTCTGACAATACAGCAAGCATGACATAAAAATACATTTAAAATAGCAAATGTCGATAGCAACTGACTTTTAGGATTCGTTCATTTAACAAACATATTTTGGCTAGATAGGTGGAACCCACACAACGAAGAGCTGCTCGTTAATTACATTTTAAGTTAGAAATAATTCAGTTTTACATATTCCTTTAGGTTTGCAGGTAATGGAAGAGAATCGATAGAATGCAAGGATTTAGTTTGGCGAAGTCGGGTTCTGATGATTTGGCGACAAAGATGTCCCAATTTTTTAGGTTTGTTTTTGGTAAATCTCACAAATGACCAGTAATCAAATACTTCGTCGATTAAATTTTGAACAATGGGACAATTAGCAAACAGATTTTTGTAGTAAACTCGACTAGTTTTTTCAAGTTTTGCCCCCCACAGCACCAATAAACGAACCACACTCTTATAGAGGTTAAGGAATTCTTCTGATGTTTGAAGAATGCTTTGGTATAGATTCATGTAGTCCTCTGTTTTCTCTAGGTCTAACGATGCGGGTTCCACTTTATGAACATACCTCATTTCATACATGGACAGGATACTGAGAGCGATACATAAAGGAAGCATAGATTGTTGTCGTCTTGAAGTATCGAAGTTATTTTCGAAATATAAGGAATTAGGTTCGGCTCCCATCGATAGCAACATCTCCATAATTCCAACAAATTTACATTGGTGTCCGAACAATCGAAGTTGGTCGGGATTCTGTTCCAAACAAATGACACCATTGTCAGTCCGTAAGTACTTGACGTTGTTTCGAATCATCTTGAGACTGTGGTTTAAGGCAGTTTCTCCATTCTGGTCACAAAGATTTATAAACTTTGCGGGATAACGCCGAAGCAATCTGTCAACACAGTCTAAATCACCTCTCATGACAGATGTATGCAGAGGAATGAAGCCACTTCCAATACTTCTCTCGCACTGGTGTTTAGCGGGGGAATGTTCAATAATAATTTCCAGGGTTTCAACATCACCGAGTTCGGCGACAAGCTGGAGCGGGGAATCACCTTTAATGTCCACAATAGATAACTGCAAGTCTTTCTTTATCATAAAATTTATAAGATCACGACCTTCTCGAAGATTTATAGCTCCAGATTTCATCGAATCCAAAACGGTGTGAATAAGGCGCCCTTTCGATGTTGGAAGATTAGGGCTGCATCCATTTTCTAAGAAAATCTTAACGAGTTCTGTGTTGCCATTTTTGCAAGCCACTTCCACTGGAGCAAGTGTATTTCCAGGATTCAATGGAGTCACACTAATATCTGTTATGAAATCATTACAAAGTCTTCGCAAATCATCCGCGTCGCCATCCTGTACGGCACGTAGCAGCTGACCATACATTTTCGTTCTAGAGAACCGTTGTTGCCTCCTCCCTGCTCTAGGAATCTGTCTGCAGACTGGTACTATGGCTTGGTACTCGGTTAATTTACTTGCTGCTTACTAACAACCATAATATAAACATTAAGTGGCTGTCAGCCGCTGCTATAATAAAACTTCTCCACCACTACTTCTCGTTATCCGCTAACCGACAGCAAAATCAGAAAATAAACAATATGAATGGCATCAAAAGCGAACAGTTTGCCTCCAAAGTCATCGGAAAAGTATGTGCAAGTGGAAGAATTAGGTTCTGAATAAACTTTTCTACTGAACATTTTTTTTCTTTTTCTTTTTCTTGAGTTGTTCACTTCTGAAATCTTCATGTGTCTTCACAGAATCACAGACATTCCCTTCCTTCAACCTTCACTCATTTCATGATTTCTAATCATACTTTCGTATTTTTGTCACGGAGCCATAAATACATTTTAACAACTTCCTTCAACAAATTTCTGCCAAGGTGTGAAACTAATTTAAAAAATAACTAAATTATCTAAAATTTATTTTATTCTATTAAAAAAAAAACAAGCATAAATAATGATAATAATTTAAAGCGCATTGCTTCATGTCGGAAGAAATTTATAAACAAAACAATTATATTTCTTTTTCTTTACATTTACGACTTGGGAATCGAAACGAAAGATTTTCTTTTAATGATGGGCAGGAAAGGAATGGAGACATAATATTTATGCCTTCCCCATAAATATTAAAGAAAACAGGTGATATGTTAATCGGTTCCATTTAGATATCGAAACCTAGTCATGGATTTTTCAGTTGGACCAATGATATTTAATTCCTATGCGATATTCCACTACATCTAGACGAAAATACACACACATCTCATTCACATATTAAATAATCACAATTAATTAGAATCCAATAAGTAATTTTAAAAATTATTCTGTTTTAAGCCATTTTTACTAAAACTTGGCACCAACATAAGAAACAAAATTGTTGCAGACCAAAATTATGTCGATGTTCTTTGAAACGGAAGTGAATGTTTGAGTAAACGCAAAGCTTCGAGGTTTGGCAACAAGCATCGACAAACATTGGCAGTGAACAACAATAACAAATAAAATTAAAAAATAAATCACGCAGAAATCGATTCACATAATCGATGATAATGAAACAAGAGTTATCTTATTTTGCTATCATGATGATATTGAACATATATATCAAATAAATCAGTTGTTGGTGAAGGTTTCCTCATTTTTGACTCTGGCAAAATTTTATGGCTCCAGTTTACAAGAGAAATAATAAAAGGAAAAAGAAAGTAAAAACGAACAACACTGTCGCCATTATCCATTCATTACATTTAATACACACCAAATACTTTAGAGGGTGGGGAATGTCTCAAGGATTAACCAGGTGAATATCAGTCTAGACTGTTTGTGGAAAAATGTACCTCGGCTGTTGTTGATGTTGTTACTGTGTTGTCTAGTTTCCTACCACACCCTTAGGTCAGCTCTGATTATGCTGGATTATTTCGTCAAAATTCCTCCCAGTTGTAACTATCTGTCTTTTAAATTTTTTTCAGACATATACTAATTAAAATCTTATTAAGCAATGTCCCACCCCAACCGTTTTATTTAAAGACAGTAAGGTGTAGTTTGAGGGGGGATTTTAACTGCTATTTCTAGCATATCAGGTGACTCTATACAAGATCTTCCGTGGGTGGTAGACGAGAATTTAACAGGATTCTTTACCGTAGATTATAGGGAATTATGAGAATCGTTGTTGTTCGAGTTTGGCTTTCATCAAGCAAATCTTTGATAGAAGACACTCCAACTGTGGCTACCTTGTCTTCTTGTTCCTTTTGGAGTATTGTATACCTTGGAATATCTTCTCTAGTGTATCTTTTTTTTTTTAGACAATAAGGTGTAATTTGCTCCTTGTGGAGCATTGCTCATTGGCTCATATACATATATCCCTCAGAGCATTATATTTAAAGAAATAACACCATCTTTGTTAGGAACAAGGTCCTTGCTTCTTTGGACTCTCAGCTCCAGATGGAGTTAGGGACACTGTCATAACGTAGGGAAGCATATTTCCTAATGACCTACAGAAAAGAATCTTGCTAAAGTATTTTTTACCTCCCACCCACATTTGTACCATCTCTCCCTGTCTGCAATATAGGAATTACTTAACTTTTTATTTGTAGGGCCATGAGGAATCCTTTATATTAGTGGACCCCAACTAGTTTTGCACCACAGAACAGCTTCCTGCAAGACAATGTTCTATCGATACTGGGATCACGTATGTAACAAAACCCAATGCATATGTCATCGTCATCATTTAACGTCTGTTTACCTTGCTGGCATGGGTTGGACTAAAAGTTGCTAGCAGGCAGCTACAGAGAGTATATATAATAAATATTTTTACATATATATATATTCAAATTTTGGCTCAAGGCCAGTTATTTTGAGGAGGGGCTAAACTGATTACATCAACTCCAGTGTACAACTGGTACATATTTTATCAACCCCAAGTGGATGAAAGGCAAAATCAACCTCAGCAAAATTTGAACTCAGAGCATAAAGACAGACAAAATGCTGCTAAATGATTTGCCTGGCATGCTAATGATTCTAACAGCAGCTTACTGCCTTAATATATATACATATACAGGGTGGCCATAAAGTCACGCACCATCCTGCAAAATGTGAAATTGCTAACATACCTTTTTTTTTATCTCTTTTAACAACTGCCGATATTACTCACAAACCAATCCTTATTGGATGGAGGCAGATATTGAATGTTTGTAATGGATTACCTACTTCATTGCTAATAAAGCATACTTGATATCTCCCATGGTGTGTGACTTTGTGGCCACCCTGTATATTACGTACTAATTACATATATAACATGTATAATACAACAACACCCTACAGATGGCAAATGTCAATAAAATAAAAATAAATTTAAAGCTTTATTTTTTTCTGTGTTGCCCAGTACAAATAATCCTTGGCTCAATGCTGGTCTATGGTCCAGTCATTGGGGACGTCTGCTTTATGTGACCACTCAATCTATTAGAAATAGTGGTCAAATCTACCCTCAAATCATTCCTCAAATGATTTTAGGGTAGATTTGACCCTCAATGATTAAAAAAAAGTACTTAAATAATTTAGATATATATCTGGGGGAGGGGGGGAGCAAAGAAAAAATATAAGATGAATTGGCAGCAGTAAGGAATGTCGTTGACCATTGATCTGCTTGTTTGATTCCATTGTTATGTGTAATGTGGATTATAAGTCCTTTAACTCTATAGCAGCATCAGTGGAGAAGAAAGGTATGAGATGTGAAAAGGTAGTGTCAAAAACAATTTACTGTATTTCATGGCATAAAAGACAAGCATCTAAGATGCATCCTAATTTCAGCAGCACATATTCAGAAACAAGTTTTTAATGCATTAAAACAGTGATTCCCAATGCAGGGCATACACCCCACTGGTGGGGCCTGGGAAAATTATAGTGGGTGTGGTGCCATAGTTACCAGTCACAAGGTTCTCATTAAAGTGATCAACTTTTTTAACCTTAGTCAATAATGTACTTTTTTTTTTTTGTACTCAGCACTTAATAAAAGAGTTACTGGCAGATTTTTTTTTGGGGGGGGGGATTAAGTAATTGTGATAAAATATTGAAAATAGAGTTGTTGTTTTTTTCTAACCATTGGTGGGGGCATACATTTTTCTGGAAAGTTATAGTGGGACCTGGGGGAAGATAGGTTGGGAAAAACTACAATAAAGTATGTAATATAGGCCCAACTTCACATGTAAGACCTGGGGGTACTTTTGAAACAGGTTTTTATAAAAAGTGTTTCTGCTATGCCATCAAATATG
>NC_068993.1:32939647-32941352 GCF_001194135.2 Octopus bimaculoides
ATATAAACATACAAGTCTGCACATATACACACATACAAAAATACCCTGTTGATGTTGAAATTCCTATGAAAGAGCCTTCGATCTAGGTAAGAAACTGGCTCTTTCTCTATTGGCAAGAAATCTTGAAATAAAACTGAATAATGACATACATAGTTACATAAGTAGTAGCATGAAGCAGTGATGAGAAATAAAAAAACTTTAGGTCAGTTCAAATATGTTTTTGACATACCTTAACTTCTAAAGGCAATTTCACTGCTTCATGCGAGTACTGAAGTATTTGTTCAGAATGCACAGTCTACAAGTTCGAATCAGTCGCTGGTATTGACTGATCCATTATAAAGCTACAGTTTTCTGTCAGCTCAGGGTTACCTCTCTTTGGTGTCCCCTACTGAATATGGCATATTAAGCCAGAAGTGTGTCTAAGGGTCCAATAGTAGGTGTGCCATGAACTGATAATCATGTTTTAACACCTTTTGCCAGAAGCAAGAATTTTTCTCCTCAGTAATCTGCAGTGAAATTACTTTCAGAAATTAAAATAAGTGAAATGTATTTGGACTAATCTGAAGGTTTGTGTTTGTGTGTGTGTGTGTGTGTGCTTGAAAAGAAAGTAACTTCGGTTTTTTAGTGTGAAATAAAAGCCATTTTTTTTCATACAAAGAATGAACTTTAATCAATTATATATCTTCCATTTTCATTGATGGTTTTTGCCATCTTTCTGGCAACTTCATAATTCCACACTCATAGAATTTCTGGTCCTTATCTGTAAAAAAATGGTGGATGTGACATTACTTCCAACCATGCTCCAACAATTTTTCACGAGTTAGGAAAGACTTGTGTGGTCTAGTGTTGTCATGGTGGAACACAATCCCTTTATGATTTGCCAATTCTGGCCATTTTTCTATGATTGCTCCCTCCAGTTTCATTAGTTGTTGACAGTAAACATCTGAATTGATCATTTGGTTCCTTGGAAGCAGCTGAAAATACACATCACCTTTGTAATCCCACCAAATTAACAGTATGACCCTTTTTTTAATGCAATTTAACTTCTGATGAGGTTTGTGCTAGTTCATTACACTTGGACCATGATCGTTTTCAATTGATGTTATTGTAGACAATCCATTTTTCATCAGCATTGATGATTTGTTTCAAAACAAGGTTGATTTCATTGTTTGAGATGCATATTGCAAATATTTATTTGTTGTGTTAAGTGAATCTCTTTCAATTTATGTGGAACCCAAATATCGAGTCTAAGACATTTTAAGTGATTTTACAGTTGTTGTGTGTGATATATTTAACCTCTCTGCAATCTCTTGCACAGTTTTGTAACAATCAGATTCAGTTATGGCTTTGATTTGGTCATCATCAACTTCAGTAAGTCGACCAGAATGTTGGTCATCTTTGAGTGAAAAATCTCCAGAATGAAATTTTTAAAACTATTTCTGACATGTGCATTCTAAGCAATCAACACCATAAACTTCACATATTTCTTTGTGAGCCTCAGCAGCTTTCTTGTCTTTATAGAAATAAAAAAAGTAAAATATGATGAAAATGTTCGTTTTTTGCACTCCATGTTAAAATTGACACTGAACTAACAGCTGTAAACAAAATTACGTGCAATTTGCTTCTAAAGTAAGCTAAAATGTCAAATGTCAAAAGGAAAAAATCATAACATTGACTAAAGTCATTCTAGAATATTGTAACTATC
>NC_068993.1:32941455-32945265 GCF_001194135.2 Octopus bimaculoides
ATATATAAGAAATAATTGAGATTCATTTGAATTAGGTACTTAAGTTGAAGCACCAAGTCAGTCTGGTATTATCTGCACAGCTCGAAGTAAGGTGAATAAAATCAAAATAAGCAACAGGATATCAAGAAGTGTTGCAGTACAACCATTTCAAGCAGCTCCATTTAATTGAACAATGCAATCATTACATCAATTTAAATGCAGTGCTATCATCAGCTGCACAAATAAATAAATAGAAATTTAACCAGTTGGATACATTAATATAATTGTTTTCTCAAATACTTTAACAGAACAAGAAGATGCAAGAAATTCATGTTGTCACTATTGTAGCAAAGAATAGACTATTCAGTAGCAACAACTGATGCTGATGTGTTTACGTCCCCGTAACTTAGCGGTTCGGCAAAAGAGACCAATAGAATAAGTACTAGGTTTACAAAGAATAAATCCTGGGGTTGATTTGCTCGACTAAAGGCAATGTTCCAGTATGGCCGCAGTCAAATGACTGAAACAAGTAAAAGAGAGTAAAAAGAGTATATATATATATATATATTATCCAAAATATATAGTATTATATATAAATCACAGCTGATACTATATATTTCGGATAATATACCCACTCTATTGACAGATATATGAATGCATCTATTCCCTGACTTACGGTCTCTTAGACAACTCATGCATGTATATACACGGTGCCATGTTATATTTTCAATTTCACACTTGTGCATTGTTTGTTTTTGATTTTGTCGACTACACAATATAGTAGGGTCAGTTGGGCACCTTCTGTGAGAGAAACAGCACCATGACACAATTCACTCTACCAGACATTTGTAAACAACATGCTATACTACTTGGCATTTGTGCTGGAAGCTCCAATATGAACATTTCAGAGTGTTTGAGTGTCAATCTGAGGATTCGGAAAGAGTTAGATGAGTCTTAATGGTGATTACAAAGGTACAGCAGCTGGGAAAACTCACTCTAATTGTTCTGATTATAAAAGAACTCCTGAGTTTTGTTGGTGAGATCCAGGCCATGATTGACAATGGTCCCTCCAAGTAAATCAGGTCCATTGCCATGGAAACATGAATGTGTGAGTTTCTTCTCGGGCAGGTACAACATGAAAACATTTGGTATTCCTCATACAAGATGAGAAAGGGCCGATTTTTATCCCAAGCCATTAAGAACAAGAGGAAAGATCGCACTACGAAGCTTTTGAACAAAGTCAAGCATCCCTTCCAACCAGACATGCTTTGGTTTTTCTCAGATGAGAAAAATTCCTGCCAGGATCAGATGGTGAACACACAGAACAACCATTGGTTTGCTGTGTCCCCAAAACATGTACATAGAATGATAAAAATAAAACATCCAGTCAACATCATGGTGTTTGGAGTGATCACTAGTGATGGCGATGTTATGCCTCCATTCATCTTCCCACATGGCGTCACACTCAACATGGAGGCCTACATCCAGTACATGGAGGAGGTAGTGCTGCCCTGGGTCAAGAGGGTGGCTGCTGGAAGACCCTATATTTGGCAACAGGATTCTGCACCATGCCACACAAGCAGGTGAACCCCGTCATAGCTCTCAGACAATTTCTTCAAGCACATCACCCCTAACATCTTGCCACCTGGAACTGGAACTGGCTGTATCTTTGTGGTCAGTGGCTAGACCTTAAAAGGTCTGGAACCAAAGACTCTGGAACAAGGAGAAGCTGAGTTTTTATAAGGAGCTGTAGGCTCAAAACAGGGTGGTAAACAGACTGTCCCATGTGATTCTATTTAGAGCCTCCAACTGGTTATATGCGGTAAGTGGCACAATCTAGTAAGAGACAAGTTGTACCAATACCAACAAATCAGAGTAGTGGACACAATGGGATCCAAACAGCAGCCAAAGGCTAGCTATTCCCTGCTACATTCGAATGCACGTATATATAATAAATGGGAGAGTGGAATTTCACCTGAGTGTACGAGACCATCCAGAAGAGTTGCAGAAGATTCTGAAGTCGTCTCGAGGCTGTGGCTGAAGCCAATGGCGATTTTATTGAATAAATTTACTCTTTAGTATTTCAAGATATTTTTATGTAATTTTGGTAAATATATCTGTTAAAATGAGACGTCAGTGTTATTTTCATTTTTGTGTAATTTAGATGTACCCTGTGTATGTATATATATATATATATATACACAGGGTGCCTAAGATATTTGAGGACAGATATATGTTTATAAAAAAAAAAACAGATATATAATAACAAATAATAACTTTATTTATCAAAAAATGCTATGAGGATAAAAATAAACCTTTTCTACAATGTTAGTCAACAAAGCCACTTTCAGCTTCAACAACTGCTTCTATATGAGATCTAAATCATCTACATGCTCGAATCAAGTGGTTCTGGTTCATTTTGGACATTACTCTGACTATGGCAGCTTTAAAAGAATCTTTGGTGTTATGGGCATATTCATTGACCTCTCTCTCAACAACGCTCCACATGTAATAGTCAAATGGATTGAGATCTGAAGAATTAGGAGGTCAAATGTTAGGGGTTATGTGATCATGAAAATTTTCAACCATCCATTCCTGTTACTAGAACCATGTGTGATAATGCAGAGTCTTAGTGAAACACATATGCCCTTCCATTGTATAAATTGTCTATCCAGGGCTTAATATTTATTTCCAGGACCTCAATGTAGGCAACAGAGTTAACTTTACTGACAACCCTTAAAACCATGATAGTTGCAGGAAATTTTGTATGCATAACACTTGGAACTTCAGAAGGGTTTGCACATAACCATCTGTCATTTCTTCTGTTAACTTTTTGATCTTGGTCGAAGATTTTCTCATTTGAGAAAAACCAAATCAAATCTTCTTCTGCTGGATTTTTCAGTTTGTTTAGGAGCCTTTTAGATCTGATGTAGTGATTTTCTTTTGCTTTTTCTTCAGTCACCAGCAGTTCAGACCAGATAACCAATGAAAAAACCCTTTGTTTATCCTAATCTAATTTAACAAGAAAAATACAAATACAGAACCCAAATACAATTCTTCCTCTCTCTGTACCTATCATTTACCAGAGGAGCTTCTCTCTCTTTTACCTGGCCCCCTTACTAAAGAAGTTTCAAACTCCACATATGGAGTTTGAAATCTAATGCAATACCACATGTGATAAAGTGGAAAATAATTGAAAAAAATCCACACCTTATGTTAATGACTTAAATAAATGTAAACTATGTTTAGCTGAAAAAGCTCAAATCCTTTTCAGATCCCTAACTCACTACTGATCACTAGGTATGAAGCTTTCAGCAGCAGTGCTCCAGCATAGCCACAGTTAAATGACTAAAACAAATAAAAGAATATGTCTAAGCACATTTTGAAGAATTGGAAAATTTGGGCTATACTTGATTAGCATGTTAATATCTTTCCAGCCATATAATTTAAGGTCTAAGAAGGATAACTCTTTTACCTTTTACTTTTTACTTTTTCATTTTCCATTCTTTTACTTTCCACCTTTTCTATATGCTTCCTTCTCAACTTTTCGCATTTCTTCTCTCATTCAATTTTCAGCTCAAAATGATATGTGGTTTGTGCCTGATGAATATGTTTGAGCTTTTCACAACATATGAAACTATTAGTAGCACATAAAAGCATGTATTGTGTCAATTAAATAATATTCATCTCTAACTAGATTGAGTACTTTTTTGTTGATCTTACCATCAAAGAATGGTACATTTTATATATACACACTCATACACACACACACACACACATATATATATATGTACATATATATATATATATATATATATATATATATATATA
>NC_068993.1:32945774-32948728 GCF_001194135.2 Octopus bimaculoides
CTTTTTGACTTGCGGACCCCTTTATATTTCAGGCTTTACCTTAGGGACCCCCTTATAAACGCTTATGAAATTTATACATAAATATTTGCTTAAAATAACATATATTTTTACATTTATTTATTTAACAGTATTTAACAAATAGGTTTATTGTCAATTAAAAGATTTCGATTAAAAAACATATATAAAATCAAATTGCCCATGAAAAGTATTTGCTGTCCACGGGCCCCCTGTCTTGTCCTTGCGGACCCCCTGTGGTCCGCGGACCACAGTTTGAAAACCCCTGCTCTAGCACAATATAATTGAGAAGAAAATTTACATCAGTTTATGCAAAGGCAATTTTAAAAGCTGCCATGTAAACCACGTTCTTTCTGATACACTGATAAAAATAAAGCCACTAAGTTGGCTAGCCATGTATGGGATCTGAAGATCAACTGCACACTATATACAATAAGTGGAGAATCATAGAGAAATCTATGCCATGTTGTGGTGAAATCCTGACATCCCTGTCCTAAACCATATAAAGGTGCATGCACACTGTCAGTGAGGGGACAGTGTAGTGTGCACAGGTACTCTGTGAAGACAGTCATAGAAGAGATATTGTTTGTTACATGTTGTTTCTGATTTATATTTGTATTGTTATAACCTTGTTATAAGTCCAAGTTATAAAGTGGCATATACAGTGAGTTCAAAGAAGGACATAACAGTATCAATGAGACATAACACTAGTGACGAGATAATTGAAGTTCACGGTGGATGTTCTTAGTATGGAAAACCAATTAGCTTCTGTGGTTCAGTTGCAATGGTAACTACAACAACAACAAGAGCAGCAGCAACAATTGCAATGACAACTACAGCAGCAACAACAGAAACAGCAAGAACAGGTACAACAGCAACTACAACAAAACTAACAGTTGTTGCAATTATTGTTGCAGTCGGAAAGCATTTCAGGTTCATTTTTGGCAGATGCAGTTGCTAATTCAAGTGAGGTAACATTTCATGGGAAAACTTTGAAGGCTAAATTTTTTGTATCAAAAAATACAATGAACCTTTTTGGTACAGACTGGATAGAATTGTTTAATTTATGCAATAATGTAAACAGTTATAATACCAGTTCAAATAAGGTGTTGGAAAATTTTTAAAAGAAATTAAAAAAGATTTTTCCTGATGTTTTTTTCAGAAGAATTAGGTAGATGCGCAAAATCAAAATTAGGTAGATGCACCAAATTTAAAATGCTTAAAACATGCCATAAGTCACAAGAGTATCACAATGATTCTATCAGGAATTGATAACTCATGGAAGGATCTCTATACAACTTCTAGGCTCTCTCCTTATCCACCATTTATTCCCTCTGCTTTTCTTCAGTTTATTGTCTCCTACTTTAAAAGACATTCCAGGCATCATTCCAACCATCTCATTACAGGAGGGCTACAATTATTGGATCAGTAAATCTAATATAAATCTAATTTGAATTCAGTTTAGAAAAATCATTTATTGATACATAATTTCTTTCAAATTTTGTGGACAACACAAGAATGGACTGGAGAGTTCATCAGCTGACTATGAAGGAGTGATGCCAGAGCTGTAAAATCTTACATGCATTAATTTCAATTTTCCTTATTAATAGCTGCATTGTTTCTTTTCATGTAAACTGACATCTGACTGTTCAAAGAACTCTTCAAAGGTAACTAGTAGCAACTTCTCTGAAAAATAGACAAAATTTGACATTGTGGTGTTATCAAGTACCTGCAGAAAAATGGTTTAGCCCCTAAGGACATTCATGCTGACATGATTGCTACATTAGGGGATGATGCCCCAGCTTTCCCAACAGGGCAAAAGTGGGCAGCTGAATTTAAAAGGGGAATGGAGTGGCTAGAAGATCATCCTGCAACTACAGAGGAAAACATTGATTTATTATCCATGACTTTGTGGTGATGGATGACAAGTAATAGATTATGAATCAAATAGCCAATGCTTTTATTATATCCCATAAAATAATAAAGAATATTCTGAACAATGAACTTGGCATGACAAAGGATTTTTCTCAGTGGGTGCCATGTCGTCTGACACCTAATCAAAGGTACACCAGGCTGATCACATCACAAGAAAATCTGACATTGTTTGAGGCAGTTCCAACTGGTTTCCTTGAACGTTTCCTAACAAATGAGTGTTGGATTCACCACATTGAGCCAGAGACAAAGAGACAATCCATGAAATGGAAACACCTTACCTCATGTGCTCCAAAGAAGGCCAAGGTTGTTTCATCTGTTGGGAAGGTGATGGCCTCAGTTGTTTGGGATAGAAAAAGACATTCTGTTTACTGACTGTCTTCAAAAGGGCCACACTGTCAATGGAGAGTACTCTGCCATCTTGCTGAGGCAGTTACAAAAGGTTATCAAGACCAAACGGCCAGAAAAACTGAAGCAAGGGTTCTTGTTTCATCGGGACAATGCTCCATCACATGAGTCCTTGCTTTCAATGGCTACTGTGCGTGACTGTGGCTTTGAACTGGTTGATTACTCTCCCTATTCTCCTGATTTGGCCCCACTTGACTATCATCTCTGTTCCCCAACATGAAAAAGCACTTGGCTGAGAATCAGTATTGTAATGATGATGATATCATTTCTGCTGCTGATGAGTTTCTGACCAACGGGATGAAAGCTTCTTCACCAATGGAATCCAAGCACTACAACACTGATGGAAGAAGTGTGAGGACCATAAGAGGGATTATCCTGAAAAATAAAACATAGGCATGACTGTATGGTAAGAAGCTAGATCCAGGTGTGACTGTGTGATAAGAAGCTTGCTTCCCAACCACATGGTTCCAGGTTCAGTCCTATTGCATGGCAACTTGGGCAAGTGACTTCTACTGTAGCCTCGGGCTGACCAAAGCCTTATGAGTGGATTTGGTAGATGGAAACTGGAAGAAGCCCATTGTATATATATATATATATAT
>NC_068993.1:32948756-32950619 GCF_001194135.2 Octopus bimaculoides
TATATTTACATACATATATATTTGTGTGTCTGTGTTTGTCCCCCCACCATCGCTTGACAACCGATGTTGGTGTGTTTATGTCCCCATAGCTTAGTGGTTCAGCAAAAGAGACCAATAGTCCTGAGGTTGAGTTGTTCAACTAAAGGCGGTGCTCCAGCATGGCCACAGTCAAATGACTGAAACAAGTAAAAGAAATAAAAGAAAATTTGATCACATTCCATGAGAGTATCTTGATCAGCCTATGAACTTTTCAGTCGACCCTCATAGTGTTATTGGTTGTAGATTTTTCAATAATCCAGTCACAGAATCATTGTATTTATGATGTTGATAAGGGATCTTTTCTGAGATCTGGGCAAAACAAATAGCACAAAAAGTGCTTTTGTTTGAATACATTGGCTGATCACTTTTCTCAACAATGCTTAAATCTTTGGTCGATATACAAAAGCAGAAGATATGCAAACACAATACTGAAGGAAATGAAAGAAGTAATTCAAATGGGTCATTGATATCCAAGTTGCATTAAGGTCTTTGTGTGGAGGTTGGAGTGAACTAACTTCCATCCTCAATAAATTATTCTTTTACTGAAATTTCCTTTTCAGATAAAAACAGAGACAGGAAAACTTAATGACAACACTCAAGGAGAAGAGGAGACATTTTCCAGAAATTTTAGATAAATGTTAAATTTAATGTGCATCTAGTGCGAAGAACAATCTTATTTTTGTTTGCAGGCAGGGCCCACAATTGACACTTGTTTTGATCTATTTTATGACCTCATCATCATCATAATCTAGGCCTACCTTGCCTGCTGATTGGATTTTAGGCCTACATTGCTTGTTGATTGGATTTTACTTGTTTAAATCTTAAAAAATGATCTATTACATTTTTGGTCAGTAGTAATTTGAATGATTAATACCAAAAGAAGAAATATAACCCAAAGGGCCAATTTCATGAAATTGGACAGCAACTTAAGTGAGTAACAAATATGAAAAGTTAAACATGAAGATGATATATATATATATATATATATATATATATAGTTTGTCTGGTTTCCTGCTATTTGATTAAGATGATAAAGATTAAAAATAAAATAGTCATTTCGCCCTTTAAGAAAAAAGAATCAAGTTGACTCTTCAAAGAGTCGTTGTTTGTCTGTCCTTTTTCCTTTTTTACTTCCTTTAATCATTTATACAACTTTCAGACGTGAAAGATAGAAATTCTCCCTATATTTTTGAATCATGAGTACTCTTTTACTCTTTTACTTGTTTCAGTCATTTGACTGCAGCCATGCATGTTAGCTACAAGAAAGCATTCCACTATAGGCACAAGACCTGAAATCTTATAGTAGCGGACTAGTCGATTGCATCAACCTCAGTGTTTTACTGGTACTTAAAATATTGACCCCGAAAAGATGAAAGGCAATGTCGACCACGGCAGAATTTGATCCCAGATCGTAGCGACGGGCGAATTACCGCTATGGACTTCGTCCAGCGTGCTAATGATTCCGCAAGCTCACCGCCTTAAATTTAGCTACAATAATAACCGCAAGAGCAACATCGGGAGCAATTTTAGTAACAATACTCTTTTACTCTTTTATTTGTTTCAGTCATTTGACTGCGGCCATGCTGGAGCACCGCCTTTAGTCGAGTAAATCGACCCCAGGACTTATTCTTTGGAAGCCTAGTACTTATTCTATCGGTCTCTTTTGCCGAACCGCTAAGTTACGGGGACATAAACACCGCCAGCATCGGTTGTCAAGCGATGTTGGGGGGATAAACACAGACACACAAACATATACACACACATACATATACATATATACGACGGGCTTCTTTCAGTTTCCGTCTACCAAATTCACTCACAAGG
>NC_068993.1:32952452-32953409 GCF_001194135.2 Octopus bimaculoides
ATGTATAGGGTTGGTGGGGTTGGAATGTGTAGAGGTGGGGCAACGAGGGGGGTGACCATGAAGGGAGAGGGTGCAAGGGAGAAGGTGGGTAGGAGTGAAGAGAGGAAGTAGGTGCTAGAGCAAGAGAGGAGAGATGGGTGGGAGGAAGTAAGTGTGAGAAGAAGAGAGGAGAGAGGAAGAGGGTTAGAGGAAGAGGGGAGGAGACTTGAGCCCATGTAGCACAAAAGAGCGAAGAGAGAAGATTAATCCCTGCTCATGGTGAAAATGAGAGTCCGGATGGCCCCTGTGCAAGGACAATCCGAACACAGACAGGTGTTGTAAAGAGTGACTGGTAGAGTGGAAATGGCATGAGACTGGGGTGTTGTTGCCAAGTCGGATGTCTCAGAGGTGTTCCATGAACCGGTCAGCCAAGCGTTTGACCGATGTATAGAGAAGGACAGAGAGAGCAGGAGATGCAGTATATGACATTGCTAGAAGTGCAGGTGAAGGAGTCAGTGATATTATGATGTCCATGCAGCGTCAGAGACATTGCAGAGCAAAGAGTTCGGCTGGGGAGATGTTCAGATGTTGGGGATGCTTGGAAAAGTTAAACCGGTCCACAGCATACTGGCAGATACCCACAAAAAGATAGACTGCTTGGAACTGGCCAGGAGCTGGCGTCTGCTGGGATGGTCAGTGACCCAAGTCGGTGAAGCAGTCCTCCTCATTAGATGTAGGTGGACTGTCGTGGAAAAGTGCACACAACCTAACACGACACACAAAGCTGTCCAAAATTCGTTGCTGGATGGAGTGAGGGGGATGAAGTGCAGACCCCTATTGAGGAGGAAGTGCTCTGCCTCAGAGAGGAGAAGATCTGGAGGAATGGTAACAACAGACTGAAGTGGAGAAGGGTGGATGGGATAGAAGTAGGAAGAGGGATGGGACAGATGTAGGGGTGTGGTGGGGTGGAAGGTGGGG
>NC_068993.1:32953667-32955799 GCF_001194135.2 Octopus bimaculoides
GTAGGGGAGGTGGGAGAAAGAGGGGTAAGGGAGGAGTTTGAGTAGTGACATCAGGGGTGATGGAATGCGGGAGTGAGTGAAGTTTATGTTGTTTGGTGTGAGCAAGAAATTGATGAAAGAGATGATTTAAATGAATTATGTAACATAAAGTATTATTAGCATGGGAGGGCAACTGAGAGGAGAAGATGGAAAATGCCAGAGGGAGAAGACGGTCGATGGTGTGTATTTTGGAGAGATTAGAATGAATGGTGGTACGCATAAGGCAGTAGGATGTAGTACGGAGTATGAGTAGGATGGTTGAAGTAGAGTGGAGAGTTGGGTGGAAATGGAGGCGGAAACCTTTAGTTATGAGGCGGTAATGAAGGCAGCGACTGAGAAAGGAAAGGTGGCTACAGAAGCGTGTTTTTTTTGAAAATTAGTAAGGAAGGATTAATAGAACGTTGAAAGCAGCAGAAAGGAAGTGTGGAAAGATGTTATTTAGGTGGTGAAGGTGGAGGAGGAAAGGTTTGTAATCAGGAATGATTGAAAAATGAGAAGAAAAGAGAGAGAAAGGAGAAAAAAGGAAAACAGAGGGGGGAGAGAGAAATGTATAAATATATATATATATATATATATATATATATATATATATATATGTATGTATATCACCTTGGTCACCTTGACCGACCAGTCCGTCGGGCGTCCATTTGACACCACTGGTCACAGCACATTGTCCACTCCTCTCTGGATTGTGCCTTCCTCATCTATGTGGTCCCAATTGCCCTCCTAAAATCGTAACTCCACCATCATGGAGGCCTTCTGAGTGGTCATTTCTGCTCGTGTGGGTACCACTCGACAACTGTGCGGGTCCACCAATTATAGGTGAACTGGCCGACGTGTCCAGCCCATCTAAACTTGCTGCATATATATTCTACGATGACATCCCTCACACTGGACTTCTGTCTGATGATATCACTACTGATGTGCTCTCTCAATGAGATTCCAAACATTGACCTCTCCATGGCTCTCTGAGCCGTTACCAATCTCTGCTCTTCTCTCTTTGTTGTAGCCCATGTTTCACTATCATATAACATTGCAGGTAGAACTGTGCTATTTATGAAGTTGGCGTGGGTGATCCTGTCTAACCTTCCCTTGAGCACATCCCTTATGCCATTAAATACCTTCCATCCAGCCCTTATACTCCGTAAGATCTCCTTTTCAATGTCTCGGCACATATTCACTTCCTGTCCCAGGTAGACATATTCCTTTACCACCTCTATTTCATCACTGCCAATCACCGTTCAACCTGTTGGTACATTGTCGGACCGCATGAACTTAGTTTTCATGCAGTTCATCTTGAGACCTACTGCAGAGCTTTTGATGTTGAGCTCCATCAGCATAGTCTGAAGCTGATCCTTGGTTTCAATGATGATTACACCATTGATGTTGACACCACCTTGCCATTCAATGCCTCTGATGATCTGCTCAAGACATGCAGTGAAAAGTTTTGGAGAGATTGCATCTCCTTGCTTCACTCCCTTCTCGACCAGCATTCGTACAGATAATGACAGCAGAGCTATGTCAATGGTGCATCCAGAATTTACCTCCTTGAGCAGTTGCACATACTGCGCCTTGACTCCTTGCCTCTGCAGCGAGTTTAGCACTGCGTTGGTTCCGACGCTGTCGAAGGCCTTCTCATAGTCTATAAACACAACGCAAAGAGGCAGCTTGTGCTTATTCACTTGCTCAAGCAGTTGTGTTAGAGTAAATATATGGTCCATCATGCTGTTGTTCTCCTGGAAGCCGGCTTGCTCCCTCGGTTGTTGTTCATTGAGATAACATGACAACCTGTTCAGAATTATCTTTGCGAACAGCTCGTACACGTGAGACAGGTCACTCTAGAGTGCTACCAGTAACATGTAATCCTGTTGCATGGTCAGGTCGTTGACGACTAAACTGACAACCCCACCAGGCTCGCTTGGTGAGGAGGGTGTTGTTGGACACCCTGTGGGATGAAAAATAAGACCCATCAAAGGGAGGATGAACTCCTGAACAGTCAACAGCCATCCAACAAAATGTTGGCCTGCCCTCCCGCCCAGCCAGTGGGATGGCGTTATATCATGGCTAAAACAGCATGAAGCACGAAGAGAAAA
>NC_068993.1:32955846-32962112 GCF_001194135.2 Octopus bimaculoides
TATATATATATACGTATATGTATATGTATATATGTAACGTTATAGTATTATGATATATGTCGGAGTCGATAGTTACCAATTGCAATGGGTGTTGATGTTGATTCCAATTTTTTATTTACCGTTAATTAATATAATGTCATGCTTTGACGGGCAGGTGTATGTATTAATATAAGTGGAAAAGTATGTGAGGTAAAGAAAGTTAATTTTGGCCTGTATGTGTGTACACAATCTCATAGTAGTATACATGGAGAGAGATATGGTAAGGTTCCAGAAAAAAGAAATTGACCAAATGAAAATGAGAGTGTGGGACGAGACAACTTCTACATCGATTAATTCCATAGTTGTCACTCTGTGATGTTACTTCAGTCTACTGAGTCAGTCAGCCTCCTCTCTGTCAGTTGTTCTCACTAACTAACTTTTCCCTGAAGGCTGCTAGAGTTTATAAGAATGTAAGAAGCAACCAAAACAATGGATATTTTGTGGGGTCCATTGTTATCTCAGTTCACTTCTCTATCGTACACAAGAGGTTAGAAGGGTCAAGTGGCAAAGACATAAGTTGGCTAGGTGAAGCCATCTGGTAAATGTATCTGCTGTCACTATTGTTTTCTCCAAGAGAAAAGTGCTGTTAAAATGTTAAAGGAAATTGGCAGATTCAGGTTCGAATCTACTCTATGCCTAAATGAAGTCACTACATATATATATATATATACTATAGCCTCAGGCTATAGTATATATATATAAAGCCTTGTGAGTGGATTTGGTAGATGGAAACTGAAAGAAGACTGTCGTATATGTGTATATTTGTGTATGTGTGTGTGTATCTGTGTTTATACCCCCACCATTGCTTGACAACCGATATTGGTGTATTTACGTCCCTTGTAACTTAGCAGCTTGGCAAAAAACTCCGATAGAATAAGTAGTAAGCTTATAAAGAATAAATCCTGGGGTCGATTTGTTCAACTAAAGGTAGTGCTCCATCATAGCTGTAGTCACATGACTGAAACAAGCAAAAGAATAAAAAAACTATGCCATTTTAATCCCAAGCAATGCTGAGTATTTCTGCTAGTCTATATATATCAAACTGAGAATGTGTATCTGTCTGTCTGCATGTGTGAATCCCTAAAACTCAAGTACCCAAATGATTTCATTGAAATTTTACACATGCATTACTTAGGGTTTATGGAGTGTCATGGGCCAAAAAAATTTTCAACTTCTTGCCTAATGCAGGCCCGGAGCAATCTTTTACACTGGTTCGATATTACGTGTCAAAAGCGAAACAATAACATCTATATTGGTAATGTGATATAATAATTTCTCTTTTATTCTTTCACTTTTAATTCTAATGTGATGAGACTATGATATTGTTTCACTTTTATTCTTCCACTTCTAATTTTAATATAATAACGCTAAGATCATCTTATTTTACACATTTACCATTCAATTACCAGTTAATAATCATTGCAGCAATTGCAAGGTTGTAAGGTATTTACAGTTACATGTGCTTAATCTATATATATAAAATTCTTTGTCTCTCTGTCTGTCTGTTCCCAATGCGTTCTCAAATGGCTCTACCAAATTATATCAAATACAAGGTAATAGTATCTCACCTCATGAGTGTCAACATGTAATTTTTATTTCCATTTCCATTAAAACAATATAACATTTTATAGAGATAATCTTTCTATACAGGACATTTTATACCACAATGAGGATGATGACAACGTCACATTTTGTATATGAGTGTGTATGTGTCTGTCAGTGTATGTGTGTGAGTGTATGAGTGTGCATGTGTCTGTCAGTGTGTGTGTGTGTTTCCGCATTCGATGACATCACATTTTGTATATGAGTGTTTGTGTGTGTGTGTGTGTGTGTGTTGTGTGTGTATGTGTGTGTAGAACTGTGGTTTATAGACCTGTGATATAGAATTGTGATGTATAGAACTGTGAAGCATAGAACTGTGAAGTATACAATGGTAATGTATAGAACTGATGTATGGAACTGTGATGTATTGCTCTGTGATGTATAGAATTGATATAAAACTGTGATGTATAGAACTATGATATATAGAAATGTGATGTATAGAATTTTGATATACAGAATCGTGATGTATAAAACAATGGTAGAGCTATAAAACTGTAGTGTATAGAATTGTAATAGAATTGATACGTAGAATACCAACATAAAAAACTGATGTATAGAACTAATGAACAGAACTGTGATGTATAGAACTCTAATGTATAGCATTGTGATGCATAGTACCTGTGGCCTATGCCAGTGGTGTAATCAGCCCACTTAGGTGTACCTTTCTTTCATTGGACACTAAACTCTGCTTGTGAAGACCTGTTCAGGCAAGTGAAATCGCAATCGAAATCAAATTCAATGACAGCACCGCATGACTGGCATCCGTGCTAGTGGAGTTCTAAGAGCACCATCCGAGTGTGATCATCACCAGGGCTGCTGACTGGCTCCTGTGCCAGTGGCACATAAAAAGCACCGCCTTACTGGCACTTGTGCCAGTGGTACATGGAAAACAACAATCGAGCAAGGGCATTGCCAGTGCCGCTCGACTGGCTCCTGTGCAAGTGACACATAAAAAGAAGTGTGGCCGTTGCCAGTACTGCCTGACTGGCCTGCATGCCAGTGGCACGTAAAAGTACCCACTACACTCTTGGAGTGGTTGGCCTTAGGAAGGCATCCAGCTGTAGAAACTCTGCCAGATCAGATTGGAGCCTGGTGCAGCCATCTGGCTCACCAGTCCCCAGTCAAACCGTCCAACCCATACCAGCATGGAAAGTGGATGTTAAACGATGTTGATGATGATGATGATGAGAACTATAAGAACTATATGATATATATAAAACTGTGGTATAAAGAACTGATGTATGACACTGATGTGCAAAACTGTGATAAATAGAACTCTGATATACAGAACAGAGAAATGTAGAACTGTAAAGTCTATAACTATGCTGTATAGAACTGTAATGTATGGAACTATGTTATATACAGCTGTGATGTATAGAACTGCGATATATAGTCACATGTTATATAGAAATGTAATGTACAGAACTTTGATATATAGAATTGTGGTTTATAGAACTGTGATAGAACCATGATAGAACATAGAAACATGATATTCAGAACTAATGTATAAAACTCTGATATACAGAAATGAAGAATAGAACTGTGATGTATAGAACTGATATATAGGGCTCTGATGTATAGAATTGTGATGCATAGAGTCACTATGTATAGGAGTATAATATATTTAACTATTATGTATAGAATGAAATGTATAGAAACATGCTATATATAACTGTGATTTACTGAACTGTGATGCAAAAAATTGTGATGTAGAGATAGTAATGCATAAAATTGTAATGTATGGAACTGTGATGTATGAAACTGATAAACAGAACTGTGATGCAAAGAAATGTGATGAATAGAGCTGTGATATATAGAAATGTGATATATAGAACTATGATTTTTAGAACTGTCATGTATGGAACTGTGATATGTAGAACTATGATTTATAGAACTGCCATGTATGGAACTGTGAGATGTAAAACTAGGATTTATACAACTGTAATGTATAGAACTGTAATGTATAGAATTATGATATATAGAAGTGAGATGTATAATTGTGGTAAGTAGAATCATGATTTATAGAATTGATTTATAGTACTGTGGTATATAGCACTGTGACATATAGGAATGTGGTGTATAAAAGTGAAGCTTACAATTGTCGTGTATAGAGCTGTGATGTATAGAAGAATGATGTATAGAACTGGAATGTATAAAACTGAGAAGTATAGATCTATGATGTACAGAATTGTTTGTACAAAACTGATTAAAACAGAAAAGCAATGGGAGGAAACTTGACAGGGAAAACGAAAGACAGATTTGTTGAATATGACAGCCAATAAAATTAAAGTAATTAGTTTAGCTTTGTTGAAGTTGTCATTCAAAAGATATCTGATAGTAAAAATAACAGGCTGCACCAGACTCCAATCTGATCTGACAAAGTTTCTACAGCTGGATACCCTTCCTATCGCCAACCACTCCAAGAGTGTAGTGGGTGCTTTTTATGTTCCACCAGCACGAGGGCCAATCAAGTGGTACTGGCATCGACCACACTCAAATGGTGCCACCAGCACAGGAGCCAGTCAGGTGGCACTGGCAATGACCACACTTGAATGGTGCTTATATATATATATATATATATATATATATATATATATATATGTATATATTGTCAATAAAACACATATCAAAAAGGAAGTACACTCTAAAGAATAGAGCAGAAGTATTTATTAAAACAAAAAGTTAAATTCTGGTCATAGAGTTACCAATGGTCTTGTATCCATGAAAGCCACAGCCTTGTGGACAGCTTGTCAGACTCTATATAAAGACAAAGTCTTTCTACCATGCGGATGTGAGGAAACGCTAGGATAACGAGATTTAAGGGCTAGCGTATAAAAACGTTAATGAGGATGGTTTATCTCCCTTGTACCACAATATAAGAAACCTTTACATACTTATGATATATATATTCTTTTATTCTTTTACTTGTTTCACTTATTTGACTGTGGCCATGCTGGAGCACCGCCTTTGTTGTCAGTGAATCATATATATGAAACAGAAGCTCATTCTAAAGGTTAGAGCAGTAATGTATTTACATGAATTAGATATATGTCTGGTCACAGAATGAGCAATGGTTTCACATCCATGAAGCGCTTAGCTTTATAGATGACTCATCAGAATCCAAATACTGAGGGCATATAGCCTGTCTTCAAACTGGAGATAGAAAACTCATAACACTCCATACTATCTGAGAGCTGGTGGCTTTCATGATTATGTAGATGTGTGAAATGGTGGTACAGCTATCAAACACAAACCACATGGTGGCTTTTGTAAGATACTCTGTGTCTAGGTTGTGAATGGATTGTCAGTGGATCATACACCTGAAAAAAGAAGCACACTCTAAAAGTTAGAGGAGTAATACTTCCAGTTTGAAGAAAGGCTATATGCCTGCTGCCACTGGAGTCTGACAAGTCATCTATAAAGCTAAGCACTATATATATGTGAAACCATTGATCATTCTATGACGACATATATTTTACTTCATGTAAATATATAAATATATATATCTTAATATATAAAGCTGAAGTTGTGTGTCCGTGTGAAGCCTTTTTAAAAGTGTATAGAAATCCACATTTTCCACTTTTTCGTAAAATTTTTTACATCAATGGACTTTTCTCAATGTGAACTTTCCAGTGCAGAAATTAGATTTTTAAAATTCCGTTTACTTTGTGTGATTTAAGGGAGATTTAGTTGTTGTTTCTAGCAACTTTTATATTTCTTCCCTTCTACCTGTAACGGCGTTCTTATACACATATATATTACACGCTCAACATAAAATATAGAGAGTAAGAGTGAGAGAGGGAGAGAGAAAGTGATACATACAAAGTCTTTCTTCTTCCTCTCTCCCATTTAATAGTTTTCTTGTATCCCTCTACCTCTAACATATTTTTCATAACATAGAAACGTAAAAACACACACAACCACACATACGTGATCTGTGACAACAACAGACACATACACACATCAACATTATAATTGTCTTCCGTTCTCCCTTCCTCCCCTTCTCTCTCCCTCTTCCTCTCTTGCTATTCTCTCTCGCTCTCTCAAACGCATACATGTGCAGGTAGACAATCATTCACTAAAATATAAGTCATGTTCGTCTATGTTTTGTAAATATACCACGATTTTCCCTGGGGTGTTAGGGTTAGGGTTTTAGGGTTAGGGTTTTAGGGTTGGGGTTTTAGGGTTAGGGTTTTAGGGTTAGGGTTAGGGTTTAGGGTTACGGTTAGGATTAGGGTTAGTGTTACGGTTACGATTTTAGGGTCAGGGTTAGGGTTTTAGGGTTAGGGTTTAGGGCTAGTGTTAGGGTTATTGTTAGGGTTAGGTTTAGGGCTTTAGGGTTAGGCTTGGGTAATCATGCGGGTGTTAATCTGAAAAATTACAGAAATGTGAAAAGTACCGACCCTGCCATCTATTATAACTTTTGTTGTTCTGTTTAATATATACATAGATTATGCCTCCAAAGAAGAGAGTTTGCTGGAGAAAGAAAGCAACTGGTTTAAAATGACAGCAACAGACTGCAGCAATTCACCATATTCCAGTAGCTACTTTGAACATAATGCAAAATGGTGCATCAACATCTTCTGCCCAATCTGATAGAATTCTGGAAAAACTGTGTAGCAACA
>NC_068993.1:32963018-32965702 GCF_001194135.2 Octopus bimaculoides
TATATATATATATATTGATAGATAGATAGGCAACCTGGCATGCACATACACAACCAATTCCACTCATAAGATATTGGCTGGCTTGTGCTTATAGCACAGTAGACTTGCCAAAGGTGTGTGCATAGAAAGAGTGAACCCAAACCATGTGATTGTGAAGAAAAGATCAGTTTTTAAGGTGATTTGGTACCTAGGTTAGGTTGTGGAAATGGTCTACTTGGAGCCAGATTATTTGGTCTTGCTGCATGCTGTTCCCAAAATAAACAATCACAATATTCAGCTTTTTGTAACATGTTTATTTACAGATAGATGTTACAATAGTTACTCTATGTAAGCTGTTATAGTGAATACCAGTTGCTAGTTTGTGAGAGGAGAAAATGCATTTGTGCTTGGTGAGAAGAGATGTTAACTCTTAGTGCTTAGTGAGAGATGATCTTTTTACTCAAGATCAGAGTGGCATTGAGACCAACAGACCCAGAAAACCTCTATGAGTGCTCTCTCTCTCCTCTGCTATATTCTGTGGTTGTGTATCTCATGCATCTCAATTTATAACCATGATTTGGCACAAAACTGCAAAGAATTTTCCATTGGATCACACCACCATTAAAAATGCATCATAACAGCTATTGACTGAAATATGGGCGAAGATCATTTGGTATTTTGTGGTCTTCATTTGCTATTGGATTGAAAAGGTTCCAGATGCCAAGCACTGTTACAAGGTTTCATGATGGGCAGTGCACGAGAAATAAAAATCTCCTTAGACAATATTACAATCTATTATTGGTAGCAACATTTTTGATGATCTGATTCTATGATCTGATACTAATTCCTGTCAGCAAAGTTACAAAGAATACAACCTGGAAACTCCTGCTGTGTATTTGAACTCACATTTGGAGTTTGTGCTCCAATACCTTATCCACTCAACCATTATGGTTATATGTTTTCAGGAAATTATCAGATTATGAGAATTAACCAACAAGTTTGAATGAAAGAGGCAAAGATGTTTATAAGAAAATATTCCTGGAGATTAGACAAATATTTTGATATAAAACATAGCAAGAAGAGAAACAACAGACAAGAAGTAAGGTTTATGGACTGCTTTTTTCTTATTTTGATGTCATGGTTAGATAAAGGACAAAGTCCAAATTCTTGTTTTAGGACATCAGTAACTGGTGGGATAAAAGAAAGTTATCTTTCCACCAAACACCAGGCCTAAATGTTTAAAATGGGGTAGGCTTCATGAAGGTACTCAAGGGTCAGATGGCAATGTTAAACCGAAGTGGTAGGTTAACATTCTTCCCAAACATTGTGTGGTAGACTTGTCAAGCTCTTCATTAATATTTGATAAGAATTAAGTGGCAAGCTAGAAGAATTGTTAGCACACTGGGCAAAATGCTTAGTGGCATTTCATCTGTCTTTACACTCTGAGTTCAAATTCTGTCAGGGTCAATAAAATAAGTAACAGTTGACTTACATCCCACCACCGAAATTTCAGGCCTTGTGCCTATAGTAGAAATGAATATTTGGTAAGGATAATTAATGAGAAACATTTAGAATTGCAAGACAGAATTTGCACAAAAGGATGTGAGTGGACATGTATTGCGCCTCATTTTATTTATTATGCATGTATTTTGGCTATTATTGTTGTCTCTCTTGACTCATTGCTGCTTTCCGTTCCTTCTCTTATCCTTTTCTGATGAGTTGTAGTGTACCTAAGTACTGTGTGACATTCATTTTTTAATTTTCTTTACCCACTATTTTTGGGATGGTTGCAGGGGCAGAATCTTCGGACACCTCTTCCATACAGTCCTATCAGAAGCAACCACCATTACACTTTCTCATTGGGTTCCCAAGCATGACCAACTGAGACTATGGGTATTATTCAACCATCTTGTTCTTGGTTTATCATTAGGTCTCCTGCTAGTTGCCTTGACTTGAAGAATCTGTCTTGTAATTTTTTTCCTGTGACATTCTAACTACAGTTAAAGTTAATCAAAATTAAATGCAAAAATGTAGTTAACAGCTGTGAGAATTTCTTCGAGTGATACTTTAATAATAATGATGATGATGATAATAATAACACACACACACACAAATGAAAGAGAAAATAAAGAAAGAATACTATACACGATTTTGATCAATACTAAAAACAGAGCTCAATGCTAAAAACAAGATAATAGGTATTAACACTCTAGCTGTCCCAGTTATAAGTTACAGCTACAATATCCTGAACTGGACACTGACCGAACTATCTAAAATAGACAGGAAAACAAGAAAAATAATGACAGTATCTTGGATGCACCACCCAAAATCTGAAATAGAAAGGCTTTATATACCACATACAGAAGGTGGTAGCGGTCTTATACAACTGGAAAACTATTATAAAATAATCACCATAGGACTGCAAAAATACCTACTTGAGAAGCAAGGAAAACTAATACAAATAGTCACAAAACACGAGCAAAACAAAAAACTGTTTTCAGTATTTAAGGAAGCTGACAAATACAAACAAGAAATCATACTACCTAATAAATACGAAGAAGTAGAAGAAGAAGAAGTAGAAGAAGAAGAAGAAGAAGAAGAAGAAGAAGAAGAAGAAGAAGAAGAAGAAGAAGAAGAAGAAGAAGAAACAACAAAAGCTATAAAACAAATGAAATCCAAACTAAAACTAGAACAGCAATGGACCA
>NC_068993.1:32966329-33026562 GCF_001194135.2 Octopus bimaculoides
TTAAGTATAATAAAAAAATATTCAGACAAATACATAAAAACACCAGGACTTACAAATATATATAACATACAGAAAATTGCACTACTGGGCACTGCACACATCCTACGCAAAACACTTTCAATACAGTAACCATAAGAGCATCACAGCAAACCACAGCACATACCCAAGGTACACAGAGCTGTGCTCGGTAGTGAAGTGAAAGCACATTATAAAAATAAAACTACTGAATAATAATAATAATAATAATAATAATAATAATAATAATAATAATAGAAAAATTGGTGCGACCACAAACCTGAAGGCATCGTCGAAAATGGAAATGCAATGATCCTATAGGATTTTATGATTCAGTGCAACCATAAGATAGAAAATAGGAAGCCGGACATAGTCTTAATTGAGAAAGAAAACACACTATGCTGGATCATAGATATAGCATGCCCAGCTGACAACAAGGTATATGATAAGGAAGAAAGAAAAGTCGAGAGATATGACAGGTTAGTTTGGGAAGTTAAGCAGTTGTGGTCGATGAAAAAGGTAGCAGTAGTACCAATAATTGTTGGAGTCCTGGGAACAGTGAGCAAAAATCTCGAGAAGTACGTGGAACAAATAGGGGTTGCAATAAGGGTGGAGCACTTGCAGAAAACAGCACTGCTTGGAACCGCTCGAATACTCCAGAAGGTGCTCGAAAAATAAGAGGTGTTACCTTAGTTCACTGGTAGTGAACAGCTGACACTGTAATACATTTCCAGCATTAGAAGTTGTGCAAAGGCAATAATAATAATAATAATAATAATAATTAGGGGTTGATAAAATAAGTACCAGTTGAATACTGAGGGCCGATGTAATAAACTTACCCACCTCACCTGAAATTGCTGGCCTTGTGCTAAAATTATTATTATTATTATTATTAAAGTATCACTTAAAGGAATTCCCACAGCTGTTAACTACATTTTTGTATTTAATTCTAATTAAATATTTTCAGTTTTACTTGCTGTGTCTGGAGGAAGGCAGCATTGCCCATAGCTCTTGCAAGCTTTCCTAGGCTGGTTAGACAGATAACATTGATATAAACCAACACCTGCTGAGAAAGATATGAGCATAGAGTGAATTCCACACAGCTAACATTTTGGGAAGTGTGAGCTGGATCTAGTGGCTAGGTGTGTGTGGATGCAGTATCAATGATTGGAAGAGGAGAGAGACGAGTAGGACAGGAATACCTGAATGGAGATGGTATGACCCTAAGCTGTTCTGAGGAGCAGAGGCCATTATAATGGTAGGTGAAAAGGCTGAAAAAGGGGATAGTGGGCATGTGGGCCAGATGCCGGAGGGTGTCTGAGTTAGTCAGGAGTTTCTGCGGGGTTGCTCAACTCGCAAGAATTAGCAGACAAATCTCCCCCAAATCAAATCCTATCGTCTTCTGGAAGAATACATTGAATATTGTAGTTCTGTATAATCTCAAACGGACAGGCTGATCGTAGACAGACTGCCTTCAACTATAGAATTGTTCAATGAAGGAAGGTCTGGGTGTAAACAATGTTAAGCCTCATAGATTTTAAAATTTTTATTTCATTTTTACATGTGTGCACACGAAGAGGATATTGTGAGGGGTGTCGAGCAGGTCAACAAAATCGGAGACCCAAGTAAACAGTAGCTAATATGATGTAGAATAGTAGTAGTTAATTTAATATGATGCTCGAAGGCCATGTTAAAAAAACACCGACACACACACACACACACACACAGTGTTTAACATGTACCATAACGGAAATCCATAGGGATCCCGGTTCACAACGGGGGATTTCATATCACAATTGTGGGTAATGAAACGCTTTAACTCACATTTCGGTCTTTTATGAAGGTAATTTATAACTGAAAATAGTCTGGCGAAGGACCCAGATATTTACTGCTTTAATCCATTGTTCCTTGCATTAAATTAAAGAAATAATAAACAGTTAATAGTGTGTGTGTTTAAAAAAAATTTAATCCATACATTTCTCTAATCCATTTATGGCATCGTCTGTATAAAGGCTGTATTAAATGTTGACACTGTATAAAGCCAACAGAGCAGACGAAATCGTCACTTCGTCTGTTCTATTTTTGTTCAGAACAAGAAGAAAAAAAAACAACTTTATTAACATGAGATAATAAATATATAAAAAATAATTATAAAGCGAGTGAAGTAAATACAGCAATCAGTTGGGAAAAGAAGCAGATACATCAATAGTTGTATTCCCAGAAGGCTTTTGTATTTATTCGACAAATTGTAGTCATTTCAGGTTTACTAAGGGGTTCACAACGTCGATAAACAGAAATTAAACCACAATATTGAGTAATGGAGAGAGAGAGGGGGGAGGAGAAATGTTGGGAGAGAAAAAAAAATTTCCGTCACCAAAATTATCAACCGTACCTCACTACATTATCTCACCACACTCACACTTCTTAGGTCTGATCACTAGTCCCCCCCGTCTCTCTTGCCTTTGTTCTCCTCTCTACACATTATCTCTCTTTTCTCTCCATCGCTCTGTTTTTCCGTGTTAGTAACTCTACACACTGTCTTCTGTTCTTATTGTCTCTCTCTCTCTTTACGCTTATAATTATTACGCACCACACTCTTTTTCTTTCCTCTTACTACTACTAATACTACATTCTCTCTATCTGATTAACTTTCTCCCTTCCTCGGTCTACCTGACTCTTTCTCTCTCTCTTTCTCTCCCTCACTCGGATTCGAGTTGAATCCTCCCCCCTTCACTTCATTTCATCTCTTCACTCACTCACACGTCACTTCCGGTCTGCATCCGGGTCTTGAATTAGTCATGGTGGATGCAAGTTTCTTTTAGCGGGTTGAAGAGGTAAGTACACAGACTAATTGTGTGTATCCCTATTACATTTGGCTATTTAGTTCATCCTGGATGTATTAATTAGGACAAACTTCAGATGAAGATAAAATCGTTTACAACAATGGAACAGGCCAATGGTCGTGAGTTAAATGCGAATCCAGAGTGAGTTTCTCGGTGTAATAAGCACAACGGTTTGGTTGAAGAGTCAAACAAAAATGTGTTGAATTTTTCACAGCCGACCATCAGCTTTGCTTTTTTCTCTTTCCTTCAACGTTATTTTGGTTTAATATTAAAGAATCTGACTATGTAGAGACATTGGAATGCAGATATTTAACACTAGACTTCTGACTTTGGCAAAAAAAAAACCATTTTCTGTTTCATATTTTCTCCTCTTCCGAAATGAAATTCTAATATGCAATTAATCCTGTCATTTCAGAGGGAAGTCTTGCTCTGTAAATTCTGGGTCATATTTCTTCTGATTAGTTTTACTATTGAGAACTACAAATATAGGTACTTACGTAGATATATATGTATATGTGTGTATGCATATAGTTATATAATGAGAATAAGAATAATAATGGAATTAAAAAAAGACATTTTCAGAGTTGAATATAAAATCCGAAACCATGGAACCATTATACCTCTTTCATGTAAACCTGTTTATAAACAACTGATGCTTAAAACGTATCCTTTATATATGTATATGTATTATACACACTCTGACACATTGTGTATTCTATACGTATTTGAGTATGTACATTTGTGTGTGTGTATGTATGTATATATATACAGCGAAAGATAGGTCAGTTTAGGTTTCCTTAAACAGAGATTATTTCATCTGTGCATTCTAAATTATTTCCATCTCAAATCTGTAACTTTTTCTTTAGGTTTATTTAATTATTTCACTGTCTTTAGATTCTGTATTCTTATACATATAGATGGCACCAACCCACAGCCCTCCCTGCCGCTCAGAGGCCTACCTCTTACCCTTTCCTACTACAGATATTGTAAACAAGATTTATGTCTATCTATCTATGTCTTCATTGTGATAGATCTGTATATTTTGTCAATAATCAATTTAGTTTCAACTCAAGTAGGCGTGTGTTATGGAACTGTTTGCCATTGTTTGATGCTTTTTGCATTTATTTTTCCTTGTCCATCTTGCCAAAGGTAGCAGACATATGTGTATGTGTGTTTCTGTCTGTATGTATGTGCTTATATATGAATATGTAATTATATTTGTGTATGTATATAAAAATTTGTGTATATATGTGCATGTGAATAGTATATTGTGTGTGTATATATATATATATATATATATATATATATATATATATATATATATATACATATACATACATATATATACACGTGTGAATACATATAATATATGCACAATCTGTATATAAATATGCAGATGTATGTATATAGTTCTGTATTTGTATGCAAATATGTATCCATGTATTTAAGCGTATATATGTATATATTTATGCATAAATTTGGGTTCATATGTACATACATATGCATTAATATCTTCGTGTCCTTACATGTTTTTTGTATGGTATACACACGTGTGTATATATATATATATATATATATATATATATACACACACACACACACTTATTTCTGTATCTATATATAGATATCCATATATTTGTATGTATATGTCTGTTCTATATATATTTGTGTATGTATATAATACACACACACACGTGTGTTTGGGAGTGAAAAAGAGTACTCAATAAGGTGTGTAGTTTTCCCAACTCCTGTTAATAGTCGCTTATGTCACCAACTTTTCATTACATGTGTGTATCTATTTATCTGTACACATACACAATGTGTTGAAATGCTTTTATGAACTTCATGTGATAATCTACCACTTTCTGTATAAAGTGATTCTTTAGCTCGTCATACCAACATATAATACACACATTTGTGTGGTTTCTGTCTTCAATATATTTGTGGCAATGTACGAGTACAATAAATAATTGTTTACTGCTATTATTATTGCAATACATTTGGCGATATTTGGTCTGCTTGTGGAATAGTTAAATGAGGCAGCAAGAATTATCGTTAATTTTGTTATTAAAGCTAAGAAAGTGATGAAGAATATTGAATGTTAATAGAAGACGACCATCGGAATGGTAGTTTTTTTTTTTTTTTGTCTCTTCAACACCTGACATAGCGAACGCTTCTTCGGCACCTCACATCGAGACATGGAACTGTGTGTGTATGTATAACGTCTGCATACATCAATGACATTGTAGAGTAGCAAATGTTTAATGTCGGTGTATATGACTCTACCTTTCCTCTCTGCAATGTTTAATGTAACCTAAATAATCCTCTATGTCTAGCAAGAAATGAATGCTTTGTTTCTATTTATTTATGACTTTATTTCTGTTTGTCCGTTTTTGTCCTGGCACATTATTGTTTAGACAACATTTCACAAACTTTTCTTAAAGCCAAGAAATTAGTTTCACTTTTTATTCGACCTTATTTGATATTTACGTTATTTTAAAACACCTTTTTTGTTATTCCATTTCGTAAAACCCAAACAAAACATTGAAATAAAATTTCTATTTTCATTTGTTAACCTATATATTTATCTATATTTGTTATTTATTTCTCCGTTTATTGTTTATAATTCTTGGATTATATTCAAAACCTATGTATAGGATGTTTGATAGACCTAAATACTCGCCCCTTGCGCTCGCTCTCTCTCTTTCTCTCCAAAGAACTGGTATAGCAGGGTTGTAGTTTCAAATAAATAGTATAATAACTTCCATGCGACTACTTGTAAGGAATAACAGCCAAATCTCCCTCAAGTCACACCCTATTGTCTTAAAGGGACACTTCGTTCTTATGTTATGCTTAAAACAAACAGAGGTGATGATCGCGGCTTAAATACTTTTAATTATAGGTCTACTCGGTTAGGGCAGAACTGGTATTAACTAAAAGTGCTCTGTCCGAATCACCGAACTCTTCTCCCTCGTCTCGACACACACGCATACACACGGTTTACAAAATTTACTGTTTCGAATACTTGGGTCTCTGTATCAAGACGATGAGTTCTATTTGTATAATACGATGTAAATAACAGCATCGTTGACTAAGTTTTCTATAAAGTCTGCGAATCGGTTCCAGTGTCCGCTTGTTGCCATTCCACTGGTAAAAGTGAAGGTAGGAACATGATTTCCTTAAATAAATCACAGCCTAGGTATTTATAAAGATATTAATCGACTACTAACCCCCGGTAAAGATGAATTATAAAGAGATTATAGTATTTATTTTGCTTGCTTTTAGTCACTTCTTTAAATCTTTCTTTTTATAAGTTTCAAGTTGTATGTTGTGAATAACTAGCAAAGTGAAATTTTAATATCAAATATAACTTTAATTATAATTATCAGTTTCTTTTGATGAGGCTCTGAATTCCAATGTTTTTGTTGAGAGAAGGATTTGATAAAATAAGTATTATAGTAATGTGGTTTCTGATTTACTGATAGAATTTGATCTTGGAATTGTGATATAGAAATTTATAATATAGCACAGTTTTTAATATTCTGCACACTTGGCCATCTCAAATGCCCTTACAGTTATTGCTTTGTGAGACACAACCCCTATTTCATTTATTGATTATATTAAAGGAGTGTATTTCTGGAACTTAAGGTATCAACTCTGAACTTGGATAATGACAATTGTGTGATCTAACTGGGTGGGGGTGAGACATGAATTAGTATTGTGTATTTCATTACTGACTTTAACCACTTCTCTCATTTCACTACTCTCTAATTTATTGACAGGTGAATGGCTAATGTTTTAGACAATTACATGTTTAGAAATGATAAATTGTTTTATTATTTACATCTACATTCCGTTTTGATTGATTTCTCCAGTCTTCATCAGGTATCTTATTTCTGGATGTGTAAACACTACCAGATTGAATTAGAAGTAAAAGTTTATAGTTTGATTTCTGTTTCATATCATCTAACATCATCCAGGAATAAAACGTTTGCTAGTGATTGATGATGAAACTATTCCAAATGTAATAGGTGTTAATATTAAAATATTTTTGTTAATGAGAAGCATAAATTGATAATTTTTCACCTTGTTAAGGACAGTATTGCTGTTGGTTTTTGTTACATATTGTTTCAACTGATGACACCATCTTTTACAGATGATTCTGTTTGGCCCAGATTAAAAAAAAAAAACGAAAAGATACCCAGCTTTTCTGGAAAGTTACTACATGAAGTGCTACTGGAAATGGAAGAAGAACGATTAAAGAGAGATGCACAAGGTAAAGCTTCTGCATTACTTTCTTGTTCTGGCAGCGAATCTGAAGGTGATGAGGTGAAATCTCAATTCCATTGTAAAAGTGATGAAGTTATGATGGAGGAGAACCCTAATCCTGAAGATCTAGAAGAGGATGATGACTCAGATGATGATGAGGAAACTGATGATGAGGACGAAGGTAAAATAAATGGTTTTAATTCCTCTGAAATCTTTCCCTTGTTCTTTTTCCTTAATATTTCTCTATCAAAAATTTTTTTTTTCTTGGATAACACCAATGTTGTCTTTTATTGTGCATCCTTTCAAATCTAGTGCTTATAGGCCTCTATACTTGTTTGTTGATAACTAAATAGCCATATGCAGGTGATGTACATCAGCCCAAAGTTATGGTAAGTCCTTTACACAACTGGTATTTTATCAATTCCAAAAAGATAAAGGCAAAATAATGCTGAGTGGGCTTTGAACACAGGAAATAAGGAGCTGTAATGCAGCGCAGCAAATATATAGGATTATTTTGAGTCAAAGACAGCTCCTGAGAATCCATTAGGGGAAGCATTTACAGTGTTTACATAGGAAGTAGCAGATTTCTTGTTTTTCCTAAGTTTAAATTTATCATTGGACAGTATCAGAATTTTTATTATCATTATATAAGAATACATATATAATGTTGACTTAATTTGTTAATTATATAGTTCTCCTGTTGGTTATTGTAATGAGCTATGCCGCTTACCAATATGATAACTCTTTACTACAAGGCTACAGATATCTCAGTGAATAGCAAGAGACTGGCAGTGTAACTGTTGGGTTATATATTGTCACTGGTACTATGGACATCTGGTTCTCAATAGCTGAGTATTTCTGTTTTTTGTATAGCCAGAAGTCAACCCTCTTCAAGTATATCTATGATTATAAAGCATTCCAGCTGTGACTATCTCATTTTTTTTCTCCAGGCACAGTGTGTCTAGTATCACATTATCTAATGCATATCTCCTTTTGTATGAATCAAAGGAGATTGTGGCTATCTGTAGTAGATTGTGTGGACACAAACAGATTCCTTTTTTTTGTCTTATCAAGTTCTAAACATGTTAAACAAACAATCCAAGTGGAAAGTGATTGTGGATGAGGAATATATGGGAAGATTTTGTATTCTAAGACACAGCTCTTCTATCTTTCCTTCTTTTACTTTCAGATTTCCACCTGGAAACCATGCAGTTTATCATTTAGTTAAGCTGTAGGTTCTATTCAAGTAATGTGTTGAGAATTCTTTAGATTTAAATAGTTTTATAACTGCACTCATCTATTTTGCTTGATTTTGTTGGTGATAGTTCAAAAATTTTAAACAATATGTTTGTGAAGTCTGTTCCAAAGTTGGGAAGACAAATGTTTTGGTACCAGTAGAACAGAGAAGCCAATCACCTTAATCTTAGTGGGAGTGGGACAAGAGGAAAGTTTTTTTTTTTTTTTGTTCGATTCAATAATAAAACATAATTTTGCCTAATATTATGAAATATAGTGTGTGGGGTAAGTTGCTTCAATGCAGGCATATCCAAACCATTCCTGTAAAGGCTCCAGGTTTATACCATAATTCACAAATGGCTTTCAACCTGGATTATTGGATTGTTTTGTAATTGACTAATTGCTTTTAAGAAAAGCATTTGGTTGTAGAAGTTTATGAATGTCCAAGTTATCTAAAAATTTCAGCAACACATTGCAAGAATGTGCCTCTTGTAAATATATCGTATATAAACTTGTTCCTTTGATAACCATCATATGCACACATTCACACTCAAACATTGTGTGTGTGTGTGTGTGTGTGTGTATATATATATATGCACATGTATGCATGAAGGAAACAACTTTTCTTTCTAACATTTATTAAAAACATGTTTGTTCAACTTTGAACTTGTTTCATTAAAGATTTTTCAAATTTTTTTATTAGTCTTTTATGTTGGGTTTAGAAGAATGACTTTCCTAAATCTGTTAGTTTGACTTTTGCAACTATTTTCGAAATAAATTGTGGTAATGGCATGTTATTTGCATATTCTCTGGAAAGTTTGAAAGGATCTTGAGAATAATTTTGATAACTCATAGAATTATCAATGCCTAATTTAAAATTATATAATAGAAAATCCTGGTGGATTGAATGATACATTTCTTTTATGTATGATATATGTATCTTTTTAATGTCTATGCCTCTGCATCATATCTATTTCTTTCCTACAACTCCTCTTCCTAATCCCACTTCCACCACTCTTATTGGCACTATTCACTTAGATGCTATAATGATATGAAAGTGAAACTGAACATATTTCACCCCCTCCCCTCACCTTTTTGCACTCCTGCTTATCCTCCTTGGAGTCACTTACTTTGTTTTTTGCATTCTGAATAAAATCCCACACCCTCTTATTTTCTGCTGAATGCCCCTTTCACCTCCATTCTTCCCCTGTACACTTTCTCTTTCTGCCAATGGCAGCCCTCACTACTTATGTTTATCTCTTACTATTTCTCCCCATATGCTTCTGATCTTGTCCCTGGCACTGTACATTACTTGCACATCACCCACACTTCCTGTCACCCCCTTTTTCAATCTTATTTTCTCCACATTTCCTCTTCAAACTGATATTGACCATTGACCTCACCACTGTCCCTATCTTGATCTAGCTGCTGCTATCTTTTGACACTCTTGCAATCTTGCCTACCTACTCATGCAGTCTAACCCTCTGAAACCTCTTCGCTATCTTCTTCCCTTTACCAGCGGAGTAGCCATATACCTCTTCTTCTGAGACACCTGTTTCTGTCCCTGTATTTTACTTCTACTGCTCATTACTTGGCATGTAGCCATCCCCCAATCAGTACTACACCCACTTCAGTTGAGGGTTCTTGTCTTGCAAGTTACCTAGTGACTTTACCAGTGCTAGTGTCCATTAAAAGGCATCCATTACACTGTCAAGTGGTTGGCATTGGGAAGGGCATCCAGCTGCAGAAATCATGCCAATGCAGACATTGGAGCTTGGCACAGTTTTATGGCTCATTGGTTCCTATCAAACCATCCAGTCCATGCCAGCATATAAAACATGAGTGATGATTGTGCATGTGTGTGTGTATTCAACGACTCTTACACAACTAAAAAATGATTGCTGTTGCATTCTTTTTTTTTTCATGGAATTTCAATTTGTTTTTTCATAGAAACTGATGACGACGACGATGATGTTACGAAAGGTGTTTGTGACAAAGTCAGCCTTTTAGAAGAGGAATCTTCTGATCAAGGAGATGGTGATGATTGTCCAATTTGTTTAAATCGGTTAAAATATCAAGATATTGGAACTCCAGAATCTTGTGATCACAGTTTTTGTTTAGATTGTATTCAACTTTGGGCCAGGGTGAGTTACTGGACTGCTTTATTTGTTTCTCTCCAAATTTTGAATTTCTATCCCCTGTAATAGTGCTTTCTTCTTGTCTTTAGTCTATAAAAAGAATATTTTCTTGAATAAATGTGTTGAAGAACTGTGGATCTTTTTTATGTAAGAAAATTATTTCATAAATTGGTTTCTCTTTTTTAGTTAAAACTTTTGCATCATTGAAATATGGTGCAAAGATTTTTGTAAGAAAGGAATGGAAAAGAATAGAACCCGTTACTATGACATAATCTGTAATATTCTGTTGTGGTATGTAGGTGGGTGTTAAATATGGAATGAAATTGAATACATAATTAAACGTTTCAGCATAGCAAAACAATGTTATAAAAGCGGTAAATAAAACATTTATGGAATGTGGAATTTCCATGAGTGTCACTTATAACTGTATTGTGAAGTTTCAAAGTAGAAGAAACTATGCTATTTAAATCAATATGTAGAAGAGGTGTTTTCACTGATTTGGACATGTGTAAATACATGATACTGGGTGAGGTAAGTGTTGTGTGTTTGCTTAGAACTTCACTTGAAATAAGTATATATATATATATATATACTTATTGCACCCATGCTGGTGGTACATAAAAAGCACCATTCAAGCATGGCTGATGCCAGTGCCACCTGACTGGCTCCCATGCTGGTGCCACCATTTGAGCATGACTGATACCAGTACTGCCTGACTGGCACCCGTTCCAGTGGCACATAAAAAGCACCATTTGAGCATGGTCGATGCCAGTCCCGCTGACTGGTTCCTATGCTGGTGGCGCATAAAAAGCACCCACTACACTCAATGAGTGGTTGGTGTTAGGAAGAGCATCCATTTGTAGAAACCTTGCCAAATCAGATTGGAACCTGGTACAGCCTCTCGGCTTGCCAGTCCTCTGTCAAACCCATGCCAGCATGGAAAGTGGACATTAAATAATGATGATATGTAGCAGATAGGATAACTTAGTTCATCCATTGTTGAACTGATGTGGATTACATGTCTCAGTGAACATTAGCACACATTAACACCTTAAATATGCATTATGACCCTGGGATCCCATTGTCCTGGGATTCTGACTGGTTGAGTGGTGTAATCCAACCCATACCAGCATGGAACACATTAAATGATGATCTCACACACACATAAATATAGTTGTACTACTTAGATAATTCTATTTCCATTTGGCATTTCTTCACTGTTTTTATACATATCCTGTCATTTAAGTGTATATGAGTGTGAATTGATATAATAGCAGACAGCCATCTGAGAGATCTACTATTCATTACCAGCATTCTGTTGTGCTCCTTGGTCAACAGACATTAACTTTAAAATAATTGCCAAGTAGTTCATTTAGTTGTAGTTGTCCATGCTGAAAGTTAAGAACTAATCACTGTAAATAGTGATATCACTATAAATTTGATGGCTTTGGTAGTTTGTACTGCTGAGTTGAATTCCTTTTGTGGCTATTTCTTGGAGGCACTGTTTCTATCAAGTTTAGCTGCTGTAGATGCACTACATAAAGAAGTTACGCTTCACAGTGACACCTCCTTAACTCGATGGATTATGGGAGTCATCACCCTATCTTTGATAGTAACATTTAAATGCTATGTTTAACATATCCTGTTTCACCGTTCAAAGTATGTCTCTGGTAAAACAACAAAGCCTTGGGATTGGCTTTAGAAGTTGAATAATTGAAGATTATAATACAAAGGGTTCTTAATTGTAAGCTTGGCTCCTTCATTAACACCACTCTTTGAGATAATATTTTCTTAATGATTAATGTTGATGATAATTATATACAGTAACACTATATTCTATTAGTCTGGTCAATGGCATTATCATGTGTAACCTATTGTATTTTAACTTCTTTCTGTATTACATGTATATCTCATGAGAATGTTAGACTTTTAGAGTGAGCAGTTTAAGACAACTATAGCTTTGTTACAATTAATAATGTGCTAAAATTAAATATATAATTCTTCAAAAAGAATGATAGGTTGTTTACTATTACTATTACAACTGTGACAACTAAAGGCAATATATCATCCCACCTGCCAATCATATTTGTATACTTCCTTGTCTACTGTCCAGTTATCAGCCTTACTAAATAGATTTCATTGCTTTTATAAAATATTGTTTCCAAGTTGAACTACATTTTCACATATTTGCATGTTATAAATTGTGTATAATTTTTTTTTAATAAGACAAAAAAAATTCATGCTGTATTTTTTAAAGTTTAAATTTGTCTTTTCATCAAATAATTTTTTTACAAAATATGTTGCATAAAATTTTTCATCTATTGCATTAACAAGAATTTTAAGGAACATTTTTGTGCCTTAATGATTCCAATTTTTGTTTTTCTTTAGAATGTCAATACTTGTCCTGTAGATCGACGAGAATTTGAATTAATCTTGGCTAGACATGCTGGTGAAGATGAGATTTTTAAAAAGGTGTGTTACATTTTTTTTTGAGAACAGTAAATATTGCATTCATTCTATATTTTATAGCCAATAACTATGTTTGTATTTTAGAATTAGTTTTGAATTAACACAATTCTTAGGTTTCTTTTTGATTTGCTTTACTAATTAATACTGAGTTAGAGATTTAAATTTCTCAGTTTTGATTATGGTGCCAATAAAAATTCTAGACGGTTTAAATGTATTTGTATTTTTCAGTTTGGCTTAGTTCTTTTAATTAAATCTCATTGACAAGCACACTTGTCAATGAACCTTAATTCAGACTGACATTGTGTATATTAGGATATAGTAAAGGTTGTTTTTGATATACTTTATTTCCTGAAGGTTGTTACTTGTTAACAGTATTAGAAGGTTCTTGCAAATTTAGAAAATGGCATGCTGTTGGAATTATTTTTATTATAGTAATTGCGCACTTTTTTTGCAAATAACTTGAATTTAATGTTAGGGTAGAACCTGAGGATGTGTTTAGAATTATGTTGTGGTTTATCTCTTGATTTATTGTCAGTAACTCAGCTAATTTCAAAACTGAATTTTAGATTTTAATTTTCACATGTGAAGGTCAACTATAAATACTTGTAGGAAACCTGTGGTTCAGTTTACATGGTTTCACTTCCTGTAGTGCATGGAAGATGCTATGATGCCTACTTTTTTATGCATAATCAATGTACTTGATACATTATATGACACTCCCCTCTCTCTTCTCACCTAGAAATGGCTTGTTCCTCAATTTAGATATTTGTGGTATCGTAACCAATAAATATTATTGAAAACTTGATTGTAATTTTCATGAAGTATTATCAGATTGCAATTAATATATTTAATCAATATTTGTGTTCAAATTTGTTTATCTTGTCTATTTAGATTCCTGTGGCTGAAAAGAGTTTTGAGGCTGAAGAAGATGCAAGTGAAGCAGAAAATGATTTGACTTACTGTGAAGTTTGTGGCCAAAGTAACCGAGAAGATAGGCTTTTACTGTGTGATGGGTGTGATCTAGGGTATGTTAATTATCAGTATTGTGTGATGGTGTGGATTATATTACCATTATATAGTTATTAACACTGATGGGTGTGGTTTAGGGTATGTTCATAATCGTTATATATAGGTGGGTCACTAATATTATATGATGAGCGTGATAATAATCTTAATTTTAACATTTCATAAATTTTTATTTATATTGAAATGGTAGATTGGTAGTATTGCTTGAACATTGAATAAAATACCTTGTGGTGTTTGGTTATATCCAGTGGTGAGCTGGTCTCTGCATTCACACAAATCAATAATTAGTATCTTTTTAAAAGTGAGAACCACTTGTTAACTTCTTGCTGGAAGGTGAAATGAGACTTACTCAGGAAAGTTAGGGTGTTAATCACACTACAAAATCTAGTCTATTTGCTGTACAAAATTGTCCATTTTAAAATCAAACTTGGAAGGTTTATAAGCATTATTTTCTGGAATGAAACTAAATGTGCAAGTGTGTGTGTGTGTATTTGGATACTTGGTATGATTTGTTTACATGTGTGTTTGTGTGTTCCTGCCACACCTATTGTTTCTATTTGTACTCACCTCCACAATACTTGAACCTGTTATGTATGAGGGACATATCAATCTTCCTTTGGCCCTTCTCTCTACTCACTTTGTTCCCTTAGCTCCTCATCCTCTTGCATCACCTGGAAGACCAAATGGATGTAGCATGATATTCTATAAATCTTACAGCAAATAAACTTTATCAATCTTCCAAACATTGGTATTTCTTTTCCCCAACACTGACCATCACAATTTTCATTGGACTTAGGATTTTACCATTATTTTATTGTTGAAGGAGAGATAAATTGCCAAATTCTTCAAAATCTTTTATTCAGAATCCTTGGTTAACAGTTTTGTAACTCAGTGTAGCTGAATGAACTGGTTGTTGAAACTTTAACTGCTCACCACTGGTTATGCCTATATGTTGAGAGGTCAACTGTGCTATTTCTCTTTTTGGGGTTGATAAAATGTCTGACTGAAATAAACAGTTGACTAACTAAAAGCCTTGAAGAGTGCAGCAATCCAATAGCTGGAAAAGAGCTGGGTGGGGATTTTTTTTAGTATTTCATATAAGAATTTAGTTAGTAGCTAACACTTTTGAAAACAGCTTTTTTATCAATTGAAAATTTCAACTTTGAAAAATTATTTGCAAAAATTTTTTTTACTTTAAATGAAAAGCTTGTTTTTTAAATTTTTTCTTTGAAAATCTTGAACAGATTTCATTGTGAGTGCTTGGACCCACCTCTTGATAGTGTTCCAGTTGAAGAGTGGTTCTGTCCAGATTGTGCTGAAGCTAATGATTCACATCGTAAGTAATAGAAATAGAAGAGAAACTTTATGGAAATTACAGTAAAATGGAGGAGCATTGTCTTGTCCTGATGTTAAAGTAGAATATTGTGTGTGTCATCTTTCAGTTGCTATTGTTTTTGTTGTTTTAATATTAGTAGTGTGGATTTAAACAAACACACATGTACAGAAACAAGAGAAACCTGTAGTAGCTTATTTGTTTAAAACTGATTACTTCCTGTCAGTATGATGTTGCACTAAATGTGGATGCTTTTTGGTGGGTAGAGAGCTACAATCTGCTGGATATGCAATATTAGTCTGCAAGACCTGCTACAAGTGAGGTGAGAAGACATTAATGAGGCAGTATTGTTGTAGAAAATAATGTAGAGTTGGTGCATGTTGACCATGTAAGAGAGAGGTTAAGGACCTAACAATGTGATACAAGATTATAAAATAGGTTTACAGTACAGTATATTACCATATATAGTCTTAGCAGCCTATTTCACCTTAAAGTAAAGGGCTCAGGAGTAGTTCTCTTAACTGCTTGTGGCTGGAAATCTTGAAGGTGAAGCTAAGCATGCGTAGAGACACATGCCACCCATTAAACTGAAATACATACTGCAAAATTCTGCTCAAATTTTTTACCACCATCATATCCACATGCTAGTAGAGGAATTTCTATGAAATCGCTTGTTACGAGAAATAGCAACTAAATTCCTACAGAAAATCACAACTATCTTTAAAAAAGGATCCCTTGGGCAGTGTAGTCCTAGATGTACAAAAAGAGGTGATGGTTTTGATCATAGTTTTATTCAAGAGTTGATCTAGGGCTAAATACCATCACTAAGCATCTTCATATCCATAACCCACCCCTTTAGTATCCTCAGTTTTTCTGTCCTAATTTATTTAGAGTGGGTTACAAGAAATGAACATACACAATTAGTAGTGATTTTATTAGACATAAGGATGAAACTATCGTAATACAGTTGTTGATGTTTATGTATTGACTCTGCATAAATTTCTTTTGTTTAGGTTGTGTACTGAATGATTTTGAATATGAACCACAATATTTATTAGAAGAAAACTCCCCCTCAGAAGCTCTTCCTTATCTACGTCCAAGACGAAGACAAATTGCTCGCACAAGGATCAGTGAAAGAGTTCGCGCTCGCATTCAGGAATACCGTGAAGGCTTAGCACGTCTTGTATGTGATGATAAAGATTCTGGAGCCTTTGAGGTATGGCCTAATTTTTCTGATTTGTTTCTGGTCTGCAGTTATCATTCCTGCACCTTATATTCTATTGTCTGTGTTGCTTAGCTTTTCTACTTTGGGAAATCCATGCTTCATTGCAGATTTTATTGCACTACCAAGATTAAATTTCAAAATACAAAAAAAAAAAGACTTGAAAAATTAATTAAAAAACAATTTTTTCGTGTATTTACATACTTAAGAAGGTATCAGCTTATTTTTCTTTTTTCTATTATCATAATGATGATAATAGAAACAAATGGTTTTAGGATTTGGAGACAAATAACTAGCAAGACTGCAAATATCTCAAAAACTACATAGTATTGACACTATATTTTGATGATATTAAAGTATCTTATTTAAAGATGAAGGGTTAGTGACAGCAGTAGCAACAGTAGAACTTTGTTTCCTTATTGGTGTAAGTTTGAAGACATCTTGTTAGAACTGGTGTTTATATTGTCTATCTTTTTCAATTGCGAATTAATCATAAAGTAACTGCTATTTAATTTGTAGCTGTAAGTCATGTACAGTAATAAAAGATAGATCAGAGTATCTGCTATATGTATTATGCTGTGTTAATAAAAGAGGTTATATTATAAAATTGCACTTCAGAACTTTGGTATCTCTTGATTGGTTTTTGAGTTGTTAATTGAATGCTTTTAAGAACAGTTCTGTTATAAATATTGGCTGATGTACAAATGAATTTTTTTCTTCTTTGTATGTCTTTCAGAGAGGGAGTACATCAACAGAATTAAGTCGAACACGAAGCCAGACTCGGCAGTCAGAGGCAAGCAAAAAACAATCAACAAGAAGGAAATCCAAAAGATTGGTATCTGGTAAAAAAAAAGTTCTCTCCAGGAGAAAACAACGGCGTGCCAAGACCTTAAAAAAGGTTTTTGCTTTATCTATGTCTAATATATAATTGATATTTGAAGTGAAGATTGCCATTGGCAGTCATTAAAGTGCAGGCTTAACTGATGATCTGTAGTTGATTTTTAGACACATATAGCCAATTGAATTGACTCCAGAGTATTACTGCTACGTAATCAGTATTTGGTTTATATAGCTATCTAATTAAGAAGGTTGCTTTTCATTCATGTGGATTCAAGTTTGATTCCACTACAAGACCTCAGATAAGTGTCTTCTATTCAACCTTTGGAAAAGTGGTTGTAAAAATGATATATATGTGAGAGAGAGAGACAGTGTGTGTGCATCTGTTGTAAACTGGTATGATGAGCTGAAGAGGTTGGTGTTAGGAAGGACATCCAGCTGTAGAAACCATGATAATGCAGTCATTTAGAGCTTGGTGCAGACATCTGGTTTGTCAGTTCATGTTGAACCAACCAACATGTCAGCTTGATGACTGAAATAAGTAGTGGATGTCTATGTGGTGAAGTAAAACCCTCGAAGCCCCTTTTTCAGCATGGTTGCAGCTCAGTTACTGTACTCAGTATATAAATAATCTTGAGTTATTCAGATTATGAAAGGATGAAACTACTGAAAACTATTTCTTTACAGTCTGTTGTTTCTGTCTGCTTAACATTTTTAGTTTATTTGAAATTACTTATCAAGTGGAATCAGTTGTTGAGAATAAGAATCTTGGAAGTTTTCAATTTTAATTAAAAAATTTTTTTAATTTGTGGCGAGTGAGGTCAGGTGTATTAAGATGGATGTATAAAACTATTTTATTTAAATGTAATGATCCCTTTCTTTTTTTTTTTTTCTTCTTCTCTTCCACCAGAATCAAATACTTGACAGACTCTGCAATACAACTAAGAGCCCTAAATCCCGTCTTGCTGGTAAACTTGGATTAACCAAGTCAACAGGTTTAAGGAAATCTGAGCGAACAACAGCTGAACAGGTAGCCAAAGAAAACCTGTATGGAATAAAACCTTTGTCAATTATGGGACACAAGCATGAATTGGATCAATTTGATGAGTAAGGAAGAACATTTATCCCTGCTTTGTTCTTCTATAAACATAGCTTAGAATTTCTTGATAGTAATGGATTATTTTTCAGTCATAGAAACCGTCCTTTGTCATTCTACTTGTTGTGACTTTTATTATTTTGTTGAGCTGGGTATTGATATTGTAAATCTGTATTCATGGCAGTAGCATCACTAATAGTGATCGTTCTCTGAAGTATCCAGAAGATTCCTCATTTCATTTTTTAAAATTCTGATCTAAGAATTAGATTTATCTATTCCTGAACCTCATTGGGACATTGTTGCTTCAATGAAATCCATTATGTTGCACGAAAAATATTGCTGAGTTACAGATGGTAATGTTAACATTTCTTTGTCAATAAACTGTCTGGTAGCTTTGTGTTTTGAAAGATGTGTAGAACGATAACTTCCTTACTTCAAATCAAATAATGGTTAGTAAAAGGAAGACCATTTGGCTGTAAAACAGTCTCACTAATATGTATTCATGTAACCCATACTTGCTTGGCAAACTGAACATAAAATGAACTAACAAAATTTACGACTTTCTGTAATTTCTTTTATAAACACATTGCTCTGTGTTTTATAGAGATGATTCCTTTGGTCGATCAAGTGAACCACAGGCAAGTACCTCAATGTTATCTGCAGCAGCCTCAAAAAGATCTTCAAAATATTCGGCCTCAGCTTTACTCTCCCGACAACCGGTTGCTCGCCCATTGTTATGCAAGTAAGGACTTTACCAAATGTTTATGTAACTCTGTCTTAGCTGTTGTCTGTGTTGAGTTTATATGATATATATGTAATTGTGTTTGCATAAAGTATATATAATGTATTTCCTCCCAACTGTAGTGTGTCTGACCAGTGAAACACACTTGCACTGAGAACATTTTAACACACACATGCACATGCTACACATTTCAAAGAAATCAAACTTGTAACACTACTTCCTATTTCCTATACATGAACAGTCACAGTAAAACAGTAACTTGGATTTTTACTGTTTGACCATTGATAACTTTTGCAATTTAATCATGAATCAATGCAGATTTTTGTACTGTTTTCTCCCATATCATGTAGTATTTCTCTTAAATGCTGAAAGTAAGTTTCTTTTCTCTATTTTTATAATAGGTTGCCAGATGATAAAGCCAACAGTAGTCTTTTCTCTTGTCAGAGTAGTAGCTCTGGTGCCAGTAACAGCAGCAGTGGTGTTGGTGGGGCTGGACTTGATTTGTTAGGAACTATTATGATGGAACAAAGTATTCTTCATATGAAAAGTAAAGACATCAAAATAAACCGAGATGGTATGTGGGACTTATAAAATTAATCCTTGACTTCTTTTATGTCTTCTCAGATCGTACATTCTGCCCTTTATGAATTATTCTAAATTAAATGAATGAAAACTAGGCATTTTCCTCTGTAACTATACATCTAACAACCCAGTGGTACTATCTCAACCCTATAATTAAATACTGATCAAGCATAATTTACTGACTTCATTCACATGTTAATTAATAGTTGAATCAGTAAAGGTTTCTAAGGATTAACTGTACTGTCACTTAGTTGTTGATGGCCTCCAGCCCTGACTTGCACCCTTGAGAGATCATTTCAGTTTTAAATTCCATTACCTTTCAGCACATGGATATCAAAGAAGACTCATAAAATCATGAAGTATTTTTGACTTTGGTGACAGCTTATAGTTAAGACACCTTTATAAAATTTAGTCCTTAGTGCTGTTAAGAATATACACACACACAGTTATTTTTTCCAGTCACAATATTGATATTGATTAAATCCTATAGCAAATTGGGTGGGTGGTTGATGCAACTAATGTAAATATTTTCTACATGTCTAAATCCCATACAAAGCTTTTTAAACTAAGCACTGTATAATAATACTTGTTAATTACACAGCACTTCTGTTGCCTGTGATAGTGAACTACTGTTATATGATACCTATTTATAGTTCAGTGGACTTAGCCAGTGGTAGATTTTTGTATATGGTTAATATATAACTGAGTGTTGTCTAAAATCGTAGGAGGTGTTTATATTTTGATGTATATTGCATACTCAATTACAGTAAGCTTTATGTTTATTACTAAGAGCTTTTTGTAGTTAATTTCACTAGAACATAGTGTCGACAAAAATATCACTGTTTATATTTTCATTTTGATTCATGATTGTTTGATAAAACTGTCATTCTTGTTTATACCAATCTTCAATTTTATGTACTGTAATTTATGATACCAAACAAGACAAGGAATCGATTATTGGCCTGTATTGTACACTATCATAGTGGAAGAAAAAACCTTTGCTTAATTGTTCTCCTATCACTGGTCATTTATAAATAATTCCTTGAATAAAAAAAAGTTTTTTTTATTCAAATCTTATGTATCACGGTCATTGCATTAGTGACAAAGATACAAACCCTTCAGCAAGGAGGCCTGCATCTTGTTAACTAATTATCTAAAACTCTGTTTCCTTGTAACTTATCAAAATAATTCATATTTTTGCACATGCAAAGGAATCAACCAATTTATTTGGTATTTTAATTTTTTGTTTAGAGGCTGATTTTCTGGGATGTCCTTTCTATCTCTATACTATCTTTTCATTGGTTTAATCTCTGACCCTAAATGTAGATGTAAATATTGAAATATCTCTTGAGATGGGGTTAATGGTGTGAAAAAGGTCCATCTGTGATTAGTTACTTTTGTGTTTAAAATTTTATTGAACAAGAAGTCTTTTTAAATGATACATTCTTCTTTTTTAGGTTCATTGACTGCCAAGAAGCCGGTTCCTGTCAGTGTAGAAGAATGCCAAAGCAAACCTTCACAGTTGCATTTTGATTACTCAACATCTAAAGAAGATGAAAATTCCAAAATCCAGGTGGATAATGATTCTGAAAAGAATCTAGAATCTCCCGAGGAGGAAAATTCTACCACTTCTGTTGCAAGTCCTCAGACTAAAAACGATTGTGGACTTGAAAAGATTCATAACAGTTCTAGTGAATCAAAAGAGGAAAGATCTCCTGTAGCATCTGGTGAGAGTGAACCAGAGGCAAAGTTATCCGAACCTGAAGAAGAAGAAGAAGAAGAAGAAGAGGAAGTAGAAACAGAATGTTCTGAAACTGTTGATGAAAATCTTGCTTGTGTAAATGAGGAAGAGGAAGCAGAAGAAGAGGAGGAAGGTGAAAGGGAGGAGGACATGGGTGAGGAGGAAGAATGTAAAGGAAATGTCAGCGATGACACTAAAACTAATAACAATAACAACAACAAAAGTGTTGGAGATGAAAGTCAGGAAGAAACAGAAGACAGTTCACAGGATGGTGTGTTAGATGCAGCAACAGTGAGTAATAACTCGGATGGTGAGGATATCAAAAGTGCTTCACCAGAAACCGAAGTGAACAGTCAGCTATACAAGAGTGATGACAGCTGTGCTGAGGAGAACAATAAGGAAAGTTCTGAACCAGAAATGGAAAATACGTATGATCCAATACTAGAAGAGAAAACTATTTCCGAGGTGGATTCAGTTGGCTTCAGTCCTGAACTTGATCTGGAACAACAGAGTGAACCTGAGGATACAGCTCCTATTAAGGAAGGAGAGTCAAGTTGTGAAGATGTTTCTTCTGTGAATGTTGACAGTGAGAGAAATAAGGTAGAATCTGAAAGTGTTGGTGAACAGCAAGAGGAAAGTGATGAAGAGGAGGGCTGTCCTGATGAGGTGGACAAATCAGACAAGGAAGAAGACACGAAACAAACTGGTGAAACTTCAGATATTGAAGACAATATTAAATCAGCTGAGGAAGATGTTGATGAGGAAGTGCCTGAAGAAGAGTGTAAATTTGATACAGAAGATGACAATGCTCAGAAGGAGAGCACTGTTGATGAATTAGAATCATCAGTTGATTTTGACAAAGCTGATAGTCATAAGGACCTTGCTGCCGACGAACAACCTTCCAAAGAAATGTCTCCGCTAGACAACTTTGAGAAATCTGAATCTGTGAGGGATGAGGAATCTGACGAAAACGTTGACTCTGGAGTTGCAGGAGAGAATTTAGTATCTGATGAACCAACTTCTAAGAAGTTTGAGATTATTGAAGAAATGTCAGACCATTTTGATGATGCAACATCTACAAATATGACTGATTTAGAAAAAGTTTATCAAGAAAGTTCTGAAAACTATGAAGAAACCAATGAAATGGTAGAGAAGGAAGTATCTGGCAGTGAGAGTGATGCCAGTTCTGTTGCAGAGGGTGAGAGAGAACGGGATAAACCCAAAGTACCAATATCTGAGCTACCAAGGATCCCTAAGAGAAGCCGAAGGGATTTGTATAAACGGGAGAAATCATCCAGAAGTGATGGTCCTGAGTTGAAGAGTGTTCTTGGAAGAGTAGACATGTCTGATTATAAAATGAAACGAGGCTGGGGAAAGAAAGATCGTAAAAGTCGGTGGGATCCTGATGACTGGAATCAATCAGAAAGGGATCTTGATTTTATCAGTAGCCGAGACCGTAAGTCAGATGGAAATAAAAGTTACCATTCAGATCGTTCTGAAAGTAGTCATGAGAGTGAAAAATACGGCTTTGAGTACAAAGAATCAAGATCTCGGAAGAAACGACATGATATTTCTCGAAGTCACTCAAAAAGCCATAAAGAAAGTACAATAGATTACAGAGACATTCCACACTGTCGTTATTCTCCAGAGAAATCCAAAACCCGAAAACGAGAGCGTAGTCGTAACCACAGTCGCTCATGTTCTCGGGATAAAATCTTTGATTATGACAAATCAAGCAAGAGAAAGAGTAGAGGGCGTAGCAGGGACAAAAGTCCCAGCAGAAAGTCCAAAAGACATCGCTCTTACTCTAGAAGCCCATCACGTAAATCTCATAAAGACAGAGGTTTGAGTGATAAGAGGCGGCACAGAGATGAACGCAGGAGAGTTGAAGACCGTGTCCATAAGCGATATTCTGACAGATTGGAATATGAAGAGAAAAAAAATAGACATCACCCAGAAGACTTTGATGAATGGGATGATGGTTCTTGCCAAGTCATTGATTATCCTGTAGAACAAAATGAATCCCCTCCAGCTAAATCAGAGCGAAGCAAAAAGTCCTCTGACCGTTTCTATAAAACTTCTCCAAATGATAAAGTAAGTGAAAATTTCTTTGAAAAAAGATCGTCACAAGAAAGAAGTGCTTTTAAAGGAAATAAGTTAGATGATACAGGGCATTTCTATAATGCACGCACAACAACTAAAAAGCAAAAATTTGTTGATCGCTTTTATAAAGCTCCGCATCTCCGAGATGCTGGTACAGAAAAATTCCCAATTCATTTGTCTGAAGATGAAGCTGAAGTTGAGTCAACTCCCAGCAAACCTGAGCCCGAGGAAGTCCAGAAGAGCAATGATGAAAATCGAGTGAAAGAAAATGAAACTGACAGTGGAAATAGTGAGTATGATCCTGCATTTCCAACAGAGTCAGGAAGTCCAATGCGACAGGAAGAGGCTCCAAAATTGCTTGAAACAGTTGAGGAAGAGAGCCCACCAGCTTTGTCTGAATCTGAAAGTAGTTCTGCACCTTGCACAACTATTGAAGACACCTCACCCACTTGCACACAGACCGTTGTAGCAAGTGACCCTCCATTCATACTCCAAGAAAACCCCAGTGTACAAAATCTTCCAGTGCAATCCCAGAACATTACATTTCCTATGGGTCTTCGAATGATGCCCCCCAATATGCCTCAGCATCTGATGATGAACCCCATGTTTTTAAGTCGCCCTCCTCCATTCGGTAGGTTACCTCGTATGGCTGGACCTGTAAATCGAATGGGTTGGCCCATGAATCCTTCAGGAATGATACAGTTACCTCCCAATCGTTTTGGTCCAGCACGTATGGGTCCTGGTGGTGCAATGCCTCCAAGGCCGGGTCTACTCAATGGAGGGTTTGAGAGCATGCCTCAAGAACCTGGGCAACCTATGTCTTCTTTCAAGCAACACCCATGTGACCCCAGACACCTTCCTTCCCAAACCCACTCGCCTGGACAAATTTCTCGCACTGGCCTTCCCACCCCACCCAATATGTCACACATACCTCCTCCTGGGCCTTTGCTCACACAGCAGCACCCGCCTCCTCCTCCTCCAACCTCACAAATGCATTTGCCCCTACCCACCACATCAATTGCAACGGCATCGTCTCAATCTCTGAACCTGGAATTAGACGATAGTCAAAGCCCAGCCTCAGTTCACTTGCCACAGCACCAGCAACAGAGTCTTGGCACGATAGGGATTAGCAAAGCTCAACCGTCCTCTGAAAAGTCTCTGCCACCAAATTTCATTGTACCTGAAATGAATCAGTTAACAAAACTGCTTGAAGCCCAGGCACAACTGGCAATGTTAGCTGAAGACAGCAGTAAGAGCGAGGGCAAGCAGAGGAACAAACAACAGCTGTCTATCTCTCAGAACAGTGATATTGATGTTTTTAAAATTCCCTTGCCTCCCATGGCCCCACCCTCTATACCACCTCCCGCTTTAGCATTACAGTTAATGCCTCCCCCAGATTCTCTTAGTTTCTCTACTAACACCACTTCTACTACTAACAATTTTGTTACTACCAATACATTTAGTAATAGTAATAGTAGTAGTAACAATATCAGTAGCAGCAGCAGCAACAACAACAACAACAACAGCAGCGGCGGCAGTAGTAGCAGCAGCAACATTACCAGTAATAATGTAAAAGTCTATAAAAGCCATCAATTGAAATTATCGAACAGCCACAGGTCATCAGAACCACCATCAGAGTCAACGGAAGTGGTGGACATGGATGTTGCTTCACCCCTTGATGATGATGTTGAAATTGAATTGCCTGCATCACCAGAACTTGATGATATTGATGACAGTAAGCTGAGTTCCAAAGACTCTTCTGTAATAGAATTGTCTGTGGTTGAAGATATGCCAGCATCTGCAGTGGAATTGACCAATTTAACCAACAAAGAAAAGGTAGGTACTCCTCTTTTTATCTTGCAATTAATGTTTTCCTCCTCCTCTCTCTCTCTCTCTCTCCATTGTTACAGGTGAAAAAGAATCAGTTATCATCTGTTTATTGTGGTTTAAACCTGTTTTAATTTTAAGTGAGGTATGAATGAAAGAAACTTTTCAGAAAGAACCAAAACAAAAAAAACTGAAGATTTAGGATTATTTACCCTCTTACCATTTGTTTCAGTTAATTGTGAAAACTGTGAAGAATTTAGCAAAATAACTTTGTCATTATTATGCTGGTGTTAAATAAACATGAAACTTTGATGAAAGCTTTTAATTTGGATCACTTTAAAACAAGAAGCTTATATGATAGAACCAGAGGTGGTTTCTGGTGGGTTTGATGATATTAGAAGAGGTTAACTTCAAGTCAGGTTAGCTTGCTTGCTTCTATATAATTGTTTCTTAGTGCCCCATCTAAGACACATTTTTAAAGGAAAAAAAAAACGGAAATAAATCACTCCAGGTCCTATATGTGGAGTTGAACCTATATAACATGCTTTAACCCTTTAGCATTCAGATTTCTTTGTCAAATGTAAGGCTTATTTATTCACATTGTTTTGAATTATGCATATATCGTCAAATTTAGTAATACATAGTAAACCTGTGGGGAAGGATATTCTAATCATGCTCATTCCATCTTTTTATTTTCCACACAGTCTCTCTCTGATAACATTATTTGATGTTTTAATTTTATTTTTAAGATGAGCCAAGTGAAATTGTAGTCATGGCCGTTGCCAGTGTCATGTAAATGGCACCTGTGTCAGTGGCATGTAAAGAGCACTCATTACACTCTGAGTGGTTAGCGTTAGGAAGGACATCTGGCCATAGAAACCATGCTAAAATAGATTCGAACCTGGCGCAACCCTATGGCTTACCAGTTCCAGTCAAACCATCTAACCCATGCCAGCATGGAAAGTGAACGTTAAATGATGATGATGTAGGGTATTATTTGATGAAAATTTAGTTGCTATTTTTAGCTGGTCAAGCAATAGTATAAAAGCTCTTTTTTGGTGGTAGAAGCTGATTTTTTGATTTTCCCCAAATGTTCTAACACAATCTCTTCTACTTGTCCTTTCAATGGTTGTGTGAGTAGACTGTTGAGCTTAGCTGTTCCTACATTGACAGTTCAAATCCTTTGTATTCAGTTTGTAATGTTTATGGGTAAGACACTTTAGTCTGCATCGTTTTAGTGCATGTAGCTTATTGGGCAATAACTGTCAGATTTAGGAAAGGATCAATAGAATTTGGTCATCCATTGATTTTTAGACCACTGATTATGAAAAGTCAAGAAACTGACTTGGTTACTTTTATTAAGAGAAGCAAAATATCTTCAACCAGGAATTGAAATTATATCTTAAACTTGGGTAAGCGGAAAAACAACAGTAATAATAATATAATTAATATAAAAAGTTTATAAAGGACTGTTAAGAATTTGCAACTGAAGTGAATATTGATGTCTTATATTGATTCCACAAGTTTGTAGAGATGGAGTTGGGGTGGAGAAATTTAGTCTTTAATTTTGACTGGAGCTATTAAAAGGAAGCCAACTCAAAGTAATTTGAACTCAGAATGTTTGTTTGTTGTGGTAAGTGCGTCAGTCCACCCTTGACCCTCTCTCTTGTCAATCCACTCTCTTCAGCCACTGTAATATTAGTAACAACAGACAATATTATGTTACACCCTTACACAACCAACAATAATAGTTGTTGTAAGTGCAAGTTTTCCACGTATATATACCAGCTATTGCCATGCAGATCTTACAATTTTCAAATTGTTATATTGATAATGTTAGCTGTTGATGCCATAGTAGGAAAGTCTCAATAAGCTTGTAATTCTTTGTCCTAATTTCATTTCCTGGTTGGAGCTATTTCTGTTTTGAAGTGATGTGTGTTTCGAAATTGTAGGTGTTGTCTGTTGTTGTCACTTCCTTGTCAATAAATTGTCTAGTAGGTCTGAGATTCCAAAGACAAGCAGAATGAAAATTCCTCAGTTTGAAAAACAGGTAAGGATTAGTGGCAGGAAGGGCATCTGGCTGTAGTGTAAGAATTCCTTAATAATGTATGTGTGTGTGTGTATACATATATAACCTGTGCTAGCATGGGAACATGGATGTAAAACAAACAAGGTGAACAGATATACATGAGCATAAGCATGTCTGAATGGCTAAGTAGTTTTCTTTGCAACTATGAGGTCCCAGGTTTGATCCCACTTCAGGTTATTTGAACCAAGTGTATTTTCCATAGCATGGAATTGTGAATCTAAGTTGGCAGAGGCTGTATTGAAGCCTGCCAGAAGGATTGTATTTTGGAATTTAAAGGTCCAGCCTTGTCACATGTATTACACTGATTTTGCTTCAGAGTTACATTAAGGCTAAATTTTGTCAGTCGCTTCACACACACATCTGTAGGTTGTCTAATTGTTCAAACGTCAAACTGTCATGAGTCACCACCACCACCACCATGATCGTTTTAATGACCACTTTTCCACCCTCAGATGGATCAGATGGAATTTGTTGAAATGGATTACCTGTGGCTGGATGCCCTTTCTGTTGCTAACTCTCATTTGTTTCCAAGAGTAATATTTCCCCATGACCAGACATGTTATCATAGAATATTGGAAATAGACACTTTACATGACAGTGACATTTCTTTACAGCCATCATGCAATATTAAGGCATTGAAATAGTAACACAGACACACAGGCTTCTTTCAATTTCTGTCTATCAAATCCACTCACAATGCTGTGATCAACCTGGAGCTATAGAAAACACTTGTCCAAGGTAGCATACAGTGAGATTGAACCCCAAATTATATGATTGGGAAGTAAACTTCTTACCACACAACCAAACTTGTGCCCTTGTGTGTATATATAAATGACATGTGATTAGCAAGTAAATACATGATGTGAGAATGAGAGGACTCTTTAGTTTTATGGTGGATATGTGGAAGCACATGGCTTAGTGGTTAGAGCATTCAGCTTACGATGGTAAGGTCATGAGTTCAATTCCCAGTGACGCATTGTGTCCTTAAGCAAGACACTTTATTTCATGCTGCTCCAGTTCACTCAGCTGGCAAACATGAGTAGTACTTGTATTTCAAAGGGTTGGCCGTGTCACACTTTGTGTCATGCTGAATCTCCCTGAGAACTACGTTAAGGGTACATGTCTGTGGAGTGTTCAGCCACTTGCATGTTAATTTCACGAGCAAGCTGTTCTGTTGATCGTATCAGCTGGGACCATTGTCATCATAACCGACGGCATGCTCCTTATTGTGGATATAATCTCCTCTTCTGTTATAGTGCCACAATAAAATGTACCTGACATGGTGTGTAAGATGGTTGGTGTTAATACTTCTCGCTGTACAAAGCATGCTAAACAATAGTATGTATGGAACATAAGTTACAAAGTGAATATAACCTGCAATAAAGATTTTATCCCTGGTTTTCAATATGTATATATATATATATATGTGTGTGTGTGTGTGTATACACACACACACATCCATGTGTACATATATACAGGCTTTGTTCATGCTGGGGTACTTATTTTGAATGCCATGCTTCTGAATAGTTAAAATAATACTTAATAGGAAATAGATAGCAATAGTGTATCTGAGTGCCACTCCTTAAATATACATTTGGTCCGTCAGTAAGTCTGTTATACACATTACAGGCAAAATATAAGCTGTTTAAACATTTTCTTTGTTTTACAGTGTAACTTTTGTTATCTATATTCCATCCCTGTTTGCTTTCCTATAGATATTGCTTTATTAAACCTACCTCTTAAAATATTGCTCTTCTCCATATTGACAAATAGTTGTAACCAAATATTATTCCAAATAAACAGGAATCTAAATTCTCTTACATTTCTCATTTGATTTTGTTGTCTCTCACACACTCTCCATTTTTCTTTAACTCAGGATTTAACTGTATTTTTAAAAAGTCTTGAATAAAATTATTAGAGCATTGTCTTATGCAACTGATTCTTTAGTAATAATAAAATGTTAACCAATCCAGAAAGTTTAAAATCATGTTTTGTAATTCAAGGATTCCGTTAGAGCAATGTTCATTCTTCTCCAGATTACTTCTCTCCGGCTAGACTCAAAAATATGTGATGGGTAACAGCTAAATGAAAAATCTGTTAAGAATGCAGCGCCTAAGGAATTTAGCACCACTCTTTACCATTCCATATCAAATGCACTATGATTCTTAATGTATGGAATTTACTATTAAAGATGTTTTATTTACACATTAATTCTGAATAGGAAAATAGGAAAGTGATTGATTATTTCTCTTTGTTTCATTTTGCATGTCACTTGATAAGCAGTATTGTAGGGGATATTTAGCACTCCTCTTTGGGATCACTTTCCTATGAAAGAATGGTGATGAGAAAGTGCTGATTTGAGATATTGTCCACCACAAATGATTGTTTAATATTGTTATTGTACTGAATTTAGATTGTAGTTGAGTGGGGTCAGTGTTTGTTGCTTTCATTTGCTGTACTTGACCACTGGTACTCAGCTCTTTCATTGCACATTTCAAAATAACATGTCAAATATACCAGGTAGGTGATCCTTTAGTCTAGTCTTAAAAAGTTGAGCTACCACATTGACCAGTGTTTGTGTGGAACACTCTGTGAAATGTGTACATATTTTGATGGTATTGTAACTGAGACTAAATAATGGAATTGATGCAGTTTCAATGTAATTGGGTGAAACTATTTCATAAGAACCAACATGCTATTTGAGTGTTATTACTATATTAGGGAAACAATGCAAAAGTGAACAGTTTAAGTGGCCAAAATAACTAACAAGGTGCAGTTATTAAGATTAAGTTTTATTTTGAAAGAGTTGACCCAGGTAAGGTTTTTAACTTTCTTTGTGAATACCATTTATAAGTTAGCAATTTTCTTCATTTTTTTTCTAAAATTACTAAGCTTCAGTATATAATACTATTACATAAATATGTAAGAAGACTATGTTGATGTATTTCTGGTACTTACTGAGGTGTAATTCCAAAATATTTGTTTAAAGAGTGACTTCATGCTGGAAGTTTGTGAGGTTTTAAAGGAGGATAACATGAAGTTGTTGATGTTTTATTTCTCCACAAAAGCATTAACTATTTAAAAGAAGTGCAACTGGTTCGGCAAGAATATAGCAATGCACACTGTCTAATTGTCCCAAGATGAAATCTACATGGCACCAATTTGTCTTTCTGGTGTTGAATAAAATAGTCAATAAAATTCACTAAATAATGCCATCTCATTTCCATTCAGCTTGGAAATTTGTTGCTATTTCTTTGGAAAATATTCCTGTTCCCAGATTATTTTTAATCTATGAGCATCACAACCAACTCTTTTTCTCTCTCCCTTAAAACCTTTAGGATATTTATCACTGAAAGAATCTACCATTTCCCATTATCAATAAGTACCAATAATATACTCAGTTGGTCACTCACCTCCATCTTTCTCTTACAAATTGGTAAACCTAAGTTAATGTGATAAATTGCTGTTATGTCCATCAATCTGTTTTCAAGTCTCACCCAGGTCAACTTCTATCTTATCTATTCACATCTTTAAAATACTTAACTGTTAAATACTGTAGTTGATTTAATTAACTACATATAGCCTCCCACAAAATGTTTGACTTTGTACCTGTGTTAGAAACCATTGTTGTTGTTATTGCAGGTGCTGTGATATAATAAAGTTATGTTAAGTCATATCTTCTAGCTGGTTTCAGTTCACATCACATCTTCTACCACCTGTCTTTTCAAAAAAGCATATTTCCTTTCTCTTGTGAATAAATATAATTTTGTACATAAGAAGGAGATCCTTATTTGAGGCCTGGAATTATCTCTGAAAGAGGCAGAAAGAGGCCAAGTTGAATCTAATGTGATTGAAACATGAAATACAGTGTGTCCTACCATTACAATTTGAAAAATTCAGTAAAAATTGAAAACTAAGGCCAACTCAGCTGAGTATATTGGAAAAGAGGCAAAATTTTATTAGAAACATCAGAACACTTCTATGTGGGCTCTATTGGTTGCATGCAAGTTGATTGATGGATGTCAATTTCACTAGATACAATAAATTGTGGAAGTTGTAAAAATAATTTATGAACCTACTGTAATATATAGCCTAAGTCATCATTGGACTTGATACTGACAATAGCATCATCTGGTAGGGTGGTGGACTTAATGCATTGAGTATTTGGTCTCATTTTGATGGGTCAGCTTTGCCTTTTATTGTTCTGGGGTCAATAACTACTGGTTAAAGTTGAACAACAGAAATGATACAATATTAGACTAAATTACTTTGCTCAATATACTTCTCAGTTTAGTTCAATAAAATACCTGTAATGTATTACTGCACCTTTCCCTGTAACTCTGTCAGAAATCTCTATTTTTATGATTCATTCTAAAATTTATGATCTGTCTTATATATTCAGCACTCTTCTCTTTCACATGATGTCATTTGTGTTTCAATTTATAATTTGTCTTTTTCATTCAAACCTAAATTAGTCAGTAACATTATTATTATTAAGGCAGTGAGCTAGCAGAATTGTTAGTGCATTGGATAAAATGCTTAGTGGCATTCCTTCTGGCTCTACATTCTATGTTCATATTTCACAGAGATTGACTTTGCCTCTCATCCTTTTGGTGGTTGGTAAAAGTACTTGGGGCAATGTAATTGACTAACTCCCTCCCATAAAACTGCTGGCCTTGTCCAAAATTTAAAACCATTATTATTATTATTATATTATTTTATGTTAGTAGTATTATTGTCATGGCACAACTATTAATTCTCAGCAAGTTTGCTAAATTGGTTTGACTACCACTTTAAGCACTTTTTGTTTCACTTAGCTCACTGATGCTGTTGAGAAAAATCATGAACATGACCCTTGTATACCTCTCCTGTTGTCTCACTGCTAAAGGAAGATCTTGGTCATCTTGAAATATTATGTAACAAGGAAAAAAGTCTCAATTTTGTTTTCTTTATAGAAATATCATTTCTCTATGAAATTGATACTTAATCAACAAAATAGAATTTTTATTTCTCTTTATTGATATGCTAAAGAGAATGACTAAAATTCTGTTATTATGAACAGAGATGCCACTTATCTGTAGAGTTATGTAGAATATTCATGCAAAAAAATACAAAAATTAGATTTCTTGTAGTTTCCCCATCTTTAGGTTAAAATTATTTCTTTTCAGCACTAAATATATTTGTCTTTCTTTTATAAACACACACATTTCTGTACATATGTATATGCACGTGTGTGTGTGTGTGTATGTATATATATGTATATATTATATATATGCATATATAAAATGTGTATACAAATATGTTTAAATTGTGTGTAGCTAGTGATGCAGTAGAAAGCTATTTCTTTGGTTGTTTGTTTTAGGCCATTAGTATTGTTGATAAAATATCTTCATAAATCTCTCTGCCTGTCTCATCTTTGTTGCAATTATTTGGCACAAAGATATGGACCCCCTGAATTGATCAGATTTTCTTAGCGCTATATTTATCATCCCCACAGCACGCATCAAGGCTCGCAAAGGGCAATCGAAAGACATGTCAACAACGAACCCTATCACCCACATCTACCAAGGTCAGCTACATGGGGGTGAGCATTCCAAATTTTTGAATTATTTCATTGAAAAAGCTGCCTTCCGTCACTCACGGATTGTTCTCATATCTCCTGTTGTTTATTTGTTTAAGCCGCATAACAGTTTAAAAGAAATTTGTCTTATATATATTTATCTGCTTAATTTACTTTTTGTATCTCTAAAAATAAAAATCTTTTGGTTTTGTAAACTCTGTTTCCAAAATTATTACTACTATATTTAATTGAGATGGTAGTGTTCGATTGTGTCTTGTGTTTCTATGTTCAATTCATGACAGTATTGAATTCTCTGCCACCCCTACTACAGCGTTAAGTAAATTCCAGTAAGATATATTCTAACATTGATTAGCCTCTACTTTATGAAAACTACATTGTGTGCCTTGATAAAAGGAATGATTAGCATGAAGATCTAATCAACTTTTGATAATTTTATTTTAATGTCAGGTAATAATGTGACAAATGAATTGTGTTAGTTTTTATATGTTGATGAGGTACAGCTTCTCAGCCTAACTCCATTGACAGCTTTCATTGTTTTCCTGATTTACAAAATGAAGAGAGGGGCTTCAGTAAGGTTGCTGTGGTATTTTATTTGATTGGAAATTTTTATTATTGTTAGTATTTATGTAAAAAAAATAAGAGAATCAGTGTAGTTGTCCAAAATATGTTTAGCTTTCTAGAAATAATTTTCAAGATTTTCAATTAGAAATAGAAATACTAACAATTTGGGTAAAAAAAACAAATCCTGTAATAATAATTTGACCAGGAACTTTAGTAATTTCTATTAAAATCAGACAGAATTGTTGTTTCTGAAGCAATACTTTGGAATTAATTTTCTTTTTAATAATTTTATATAAAATTGGGTCAGCACAGTTATTTTAAGGTTGTTAGTTAACATGTGGCATCTCTGAAAAAATTCGTTGATACAGAATTTTGTCCTTCAATTATCTCTTATTCTTTGTCTTTTCCTTTTGTTAAAAAAAAATATTGATATTGTTCCAGTTGTATTTTTGTGTGTATAGACTGTTTCCTACTTCAAAGATTTATCTTTTCCTTAAAACCAACTGAAATAAAGATCTTGATAGAAGAAGATATTTGGTTGATCAAAGTCATTTTTGCAACACCTCAGTTTTAGTCATGCATTCTCAATAGTAAGTGTTTGGCAAGCTGAGACCATTACTTCATAGTTTTGATTCTGTTTCACTTCACATTCTTAATAATTTTGTAAATTCAGATATTACTGTCAGAATCCTATTTTGCATGCTTTTTAAATGTTCAACATTGTATCATTTGAAAGAAACAGAATGGAACTATTGAAGCATTAATTTTTTAATCCAACTAGTGTATATTTTAACAAGTTATGTCTATTTTTCCCCCGAAGAGACATATCTGCACCATCGGATGCTCCTGAACCAGTTAAGTGTCTCACCTGTGAGGGATTGATGCTAGATGTGTTGAAACAATTGTAGTGATTAATAGAAATTCTCGTATTTTCCATCTTCTGTCTTTCATTTACCATATATTTATTTAGTCAAGAGGGAATGCAGTGTCTATAATCCTTAACAGGGCCTCTGAGAACTGTGAGAGGGAAGAGGACATAAGGTACCCACAACAAAATGGTTTCTGCTAAAAACACTCAGAGCCATGTGGTGGTATTAAACCAGGCAAAAGGTTTAATTTACCACCCTTAGTGATTCACTCTTCTACACTCTCGGAGTGGTTGGCATTAGGAAGGGCATCCAGCTGTAGAAACTCTGCCAAATCAGATTGGAGCCTGGTGTAGCCATCTGGTTCACCAGTCCTCAGTCAAATCGTCCAACCCATGCTAGTATGGAAAGTGGATGTTAAACGATGATGATGATGATTTGCTGATGAGGTCTCATAAGACCAAAATGTGTTAAGAGTTGTTTTCCATATATGTTCAGATAATTTGTATCATTTAATCAGTGACTTACGTCGTACTTTCTTCAACGTATAAATGTGAAATTTTTCTGTTTTTCAGTATATGAAGAAGTTGCAAATACAAGAGCGTGTTGTAGATGAAGTGAAATTGGCCATAAAGCCTTTTTATAGTGGCAAAAAAATAGACAAAAACGAATATAAAGAAATTCTACGGAAAGCTGTTCCGAAAGTAAGTCACTTTTTAAAAAAAATTTTATCAAATTTTTAAAAGACTAATTAACACCAGTGAGTTAATCTTTTCTGAACTATAGTTATTAGGTAATGCACATAAAAAACATAAGGAATTTTGTTTTTGATATTGCCTCAGGAAGAGGAGCAATACTCAACTATTCCAACCTGTCTTGTACTGGTGAGGGATCAATATATTAATAATAATAATCTTATTGTATACAATGCTCAGGTGCTTTACAACTCATCAGAAGAGGGTAAAAGAGTGGCAGAAAGGTGTAGCTATGTGGTTAAGAAATTTACTTCCTAACCACAAGGTTTCGGGTTCAATTCCACAGCATGGCACTTTGGGCAAGGGTCTTCTATTACAGCTCTGAGCTGACAAAACCCTTGTGAGTCAGTTTGAAAGATGGAAACTGAAAGAAGCCTATTGTTTGTGTGTGCACATTATGTGATAATTGTAGAATGAATGTCACTGTCATACAATCAGTGTCCTTCATTTCCAGTATTCTGCAAAATCATGTCTCACCATGAGGAATATTACCTTGCTTGGAAACAAGGTGAGGCTTGGTGACTGGAATGGCATCAAGTTGTAGAAAATCTGTCTCAAACTCATTTTGACCCATGCAATCACAGAAAAGCAGATGTTACGTGATGATGAAGCCAAGTAAAGAATGACAACAGTGAAAGTAAAAAGTGCCTGCACAGTAGACAGTTACAATTAGTTTTAAGCTTGTGTCAGAAAGTATGGGCACAGAGGGAATTCCAGATGGTTTTTGTTCTTGAAAAGAATTGGAGAATATATTTGTAGGCGTAGTGTTGCTTGCATGTCAGACGGAATTTCTTGAGGCAGATTTTCTATGGTCAAATACTCTTTCTGACAACACCGACCTATTTCCATGGCCTGACTTGTTTTCTACAGAAGATTGTAAATGAACACTTATATGACATTAATGTTAATTTTTTAACCATCAAATGATGTTGAGACAAAAGCACACACAAACATAAACTCATACAGTGGGCTTCTTTCAGTTTCTGTCTTCCAAATCCACTCATAAGGCTTTGGTTGGCCTAGAGCTATAATAGAAGGCTGGGACGGAACCTTAGACCACATGGTTGTGAAACAAGCTTCTTAACTACATAGCCAAACATTGGAACACAATGCAGTCTTTCAACCTATTGGATGCTGTCAAACTCATGCTAGAAGTTTAAAAAACTGTATATGGTGTTGAGATATGTGTTTGGTACAACTGATAAACATTTGTAGCTTAATGTAGGAGAAGATGGACACTTTGTGTGGTGAAATGATTAAAACATTCGTCTCTTAAGGAATAAGTGTATGGAACTATAACATTGTAATGTCTTAATGTTGAATTCTTGTTCACAAAGCTGTAGCAGTAAAAAAAAAAATCTGAATTATTAATTTATATGTGTGTGAATGAATCACAGGGTACAAGAAAATTTAGTAGTGAACTGCAGCAATGGTAAATGTATGGAATGTGCACATATAAAAGACAGAAGAAACAAAATATTTGTCTTCATCGGCTGTCTTACATTGCATTGAGATAGTAATACTTAGTGGCAATAACAAGCATTGGATTGTGCTTGTAGTGTGGTGACAAGATAAAAAAAATATTGATTCTTGGTGATTGGGACAAGTAAAAGCAAGGACAGAGAAAGGAACATCTAGGACAAGGGTTCTCAGCACCTCTGAGCAAAGATAATTTTAGAGCTCCACTGTAATTAACTGCCATGGTAAGCAAGGAACAAAAAATGTCTGCTTAGGATGGAATTAAATAAAGCATTAGTCTTTTTTCATAAAATAAAATGAGACTAAACAACAGGATAGAACAGTGAAACATGAACTGGAAAGAAAATAAAGTCAGTGTGAGAAGATGGTGGGAGGATGTCTTTATACTATGTACCCTTTCATTCATAGAAATAATGGAGAGTAAAAGGGTAGATGTGGTTGGAATTGAATGGGAAAAGAGAGAAAAGATGAGAAAAGGAGTGGAAGATAGTTGTAGCATTTAGAATAAACAAAACACGTGCAAAAAACTTAGGTTGTGCATTAGTAATCATAGATGTGACAGATGTGCAGGTGTGTTCAGGTGGAACTGTTAGAGAATGAGGAATCAGTACATGAAGAGTTTATTCAATAGAGAAGGCCAAGGAAGACTTTTTATTGCTTTAATTTGAAGTAGCAACAGTGATCTGTCAGCTCTTATTTAGATATATGACACACACACGCATGGCTGTGTATCAAGTTTGCTTCCCAACCATGTGGATTTGGATTCAGATCTATTGCATAACATCTTGGGTGAATGTCTTTTATTGTCATCCCAGGTTGACCAAAGCCTTGTTAGTGGATTTGGCTGACAGAAACTGAAAGAAGCCCATCATATTCATCATGAGTGTGTGTATGTGTACATGATATATATATATATATATATATATATATATATATATATATATATATATATATATATATATATATATATATATATATATATATATATACACACACACACACACACTAATCGGACAAAGTGTCATTACCCAGCCAGAGGAGATGTCTTCCTGCTGGCTAAAAACAACAGTAACATCATCTTCTACGGGACTGCCACATTTAGTTGGCAAATATATTTTACGATTCTGTTACTGTTTGCCTCTCACTCAGAGATTTAATATAGCTTATTTCTCCTTTTTTGTGATCAGCAATAGTTTGTTGCTTTTAAAAAGCATATAGTATTTTGTGAGTGGAGTGAATTTTCATCACTAGCTGGTGATTATCACACACTAAATATGGGTAACTACTCAGAAACCTAGGTCTATGTGTATCACATAAGGCTAGAGATGGGATCGCTGACCTCCCCTCACAAATACTAATTGGACACAGTGTGTCGTTAGCCAAATGGAGGAGATGTCTTCCTGGGGCTAAAAATAACAATAATAACATCATCCTCTATGGGACTGCCATATTTAGTTGGGAAATATATCTTATGATTCTGTACTGTTACTGTTTACCTCTCGCTCAGAGATTTAATATAGCTCTCTCTATATATATATACACACACACGCACACACACCCATCATCAACATTGTTTAATACCATGTTCTCCATGCTGCCATGGGCTGGTTGGTTTGACAGGAGTGTGTTGAGCTCCAATGTCCACTTTGGCATGGTTTCCATGGCCTTGATGCCCTTCCTAACATTAACCACTTTACAGAATGTACTGGGTGCTTTTTGCTTGGCACCAGCACTAGCGAGGTCATCAAGTAACTCACAAGACAAGCCTCCTCAACTGAGTAAAATGTTTTAAGGAAGGTGGCTTTACACATGCATGTATGTATATGTACATATACACACACACACATACTCACACACAACACATGTCTGTACATATGTATGTGTTTGTCTCTGTCTTGACATTGCATGATAACTGTAAAGTGTCACCATCACAGAAGCAGTATCATTTGCTTCCAGTCTTCTGTGAAAACCTTGCTTGGAAACAGGTGAGAGTGGGCAACAAAAATAGAATCTGAGCATAGAAAATTTATTTCAATGAATTCTATCTGATCCATGATGGTATATATAATGAATACACACACATGTAATGCATTAACTATTTTTGTATTTCAGATCTGCCATAGCAAGAGTGGAAACATCAACCCGGCCAAAATCAAAGCTTTAATTGAGGCATATGTGGACAAACTGTGTAAAACGCGCCGGTGTTTGGAACGCAGAAAGAAAAGCAGTGTCAAAGCTAATGGTGAACGGGTAAAGAAACCTTCAAGATAACTAGCAGCATCTGACTAGCTTTCAAAGAAAACCTAGGACCATTTTACTAGCCTTCAGAGAGATAACTGGGATCATCCGACTGTTTTGAAAATCTGGTTTTGTAAAATACATGTGTGTGTGTGTGTCTGTGTATGTGTGTGTATATACATACACACACATATATATATATGTATATGTATGTGGAGTGGGGAGGGGGTGTTCAAAGCTGTTCAAAAATGCATTTTTAATCACACAAGGAAAGAGAAGAGAGAAGAAACGAAGGAAAACAAAAAGAGGAGTAAGTGAAACAATGAGTTTTTGATGGCCAGCAGTATCATTATTTTACTCTTTTGATGAGTGGCCACCTCACTGAGACTATCCTAAACCTCATTTAAATCAAACTTGCATAACAGTGTGGCTCAAGCTTCAAACTTTCTGGATTTTTTACTACCATGAAACTCATTTTTCCATCCGTATATCTTCATATTATTATTATTATTATTATGGTGGTGAGTGGCAGAATTGGTAGAGCACTGGACAAATGCCTTACAGTATATATATATATAGTTATGTCCCTTTGTGTTTTGGGTTCAAATCTTGCTAGGGTCAACTTTGGCTTTTATCCTCTCCCTAGTAGCATAGGAAAGGTCTTCAGCACCCAGGAGCAAAGACAGTTTTGGCATCCCACCATAACCACCATGGTAAATGTGGGCGACTGCCACCTTATCATGCTAGATTTTTGTTTTCTGAGTTGATATCAAATAAACAACCAGTCAACTATTGATGTTGATAAATTTGACTCCTGCCCTGTGCTCTTGTAAGCCTTTATTTGATTTGACAATAGAAAGGAAACTAAAGGGTTAGGGTGGTAGATTGGCAGACTTGTCAGAGCAATGGAAGCAATGCCCTGTGGCATTTCTTCTATTTCTTTACATTCTGAGTTCAAACCCCCACCGTGGTCAACTTTGCTTTCCATCCCTCTGCGGTTGATAAAATAAAGTACTACTTAACGTGCTGATGTTGATGGCATCCACTAAGTCCCCTCCCTTCAGGATTGCTGGCTTTGTGCCTAAATTAGAAACTATTGTTATTATTAATGTTATTAGAAATTATTACTAAGGCAGAAATGGTAAAGTAAATCACTAAATATGTTTACGATGTTTACTCTGATCTGATCCCATCAAGTTCTGCTTTGATGTGTCACATTGTGATGAGGATCCTTAGTCTATAACAACCTCTGTACCAGTGATATATTGGCTATTATACTCAATAGACTACACCTTCCATCCCTACAAACATTGGCCTTGAATTTCTGAATCATTTTCATTAATTAAAATAACTAATCAAAGAGTAATGGGTAGCAGGCAGAGTGGTGAATGAAATGCCTTGTGGTATTACATCCCATCCCTTTTAAAGTGAAATTTTTGTCTGGGCCTGACTTTACCTTTCATCTCTTTAGCATTGTGGCGGTGAGTTCCAGCCAAGTATGGCGCGAAGGGTTCGATATCTATATGTGGCTTTGTACCGATGTTAGGATTATCATTAAAGTATTTTTCTTTTGATATAAACCAATCTAAAATGCGACCCTGGAAATACAAGAATAATGAACTACATCTGAGAGACCTGACATATTTCATTGTGTGGACAATAACTTAATTCTCTGTCAATTTTGGGGTCTCCTGTGCTTGTGTCACTCATAACTATTGGCTTTTCAGTCAATTTTTAGACATCGGATAGCATCTTCTGCTGTGATGATGCTGTCTCTCTCTCGCTCTCTTCATCCATTCATAGAAAAATCTACTCCAGCATAAATGTTACCAAATTCTTAGTGAGACTGACTGCTGCCAGCCACACTGCCTTCTTTTAATGATGTTACCATGGATACTGGTTGACATTTATTTTTTCTTTTGGCTACATTCTACACTTGACAACATTGGGTCTAGCTAGATATTTTCAAAACTGGTTGATTTATACACACGTGTGTCTGTGTGTGTGTGTCTGTTTATATGTGTATATATATAGAGAAGTATGTATATAGGTGTGTATAAATGTGTATATAGATGTATATATATGTATGTACTGATGTGTATATGTATATATATATACATATATATATATATAGGTAGATGTATGTATGAGTGTGTGTATATAAAATACCTTGTTGGATTTTTTGTCCTGTGTACTAATGCCAAGACTAAGTGTGATAAAGATTCAACATTTTCAGTGATATAAAATTGGGGGGTACAAAAAAAAACACATGTAAAACAAACAGTAATAATAATAATTAGTAACAGAATATATAAAGAAAAAACATTGAAGTACAATAAACGAAACCAACAAACAATTGATGGTTATTGGTCGCAGTTACTAGCTAAGATTACTTTTGATCTGTGATTGATGATTGTTTTGTTATCTGTGAAAACCTGAAGGAAGGGAATAATAACCAGAAACGGACTAAAATAAGCAAAATTCTCTTGAAAACCTGAGCAAAATGATATTGGATTTGAAAAATGGAAAAAAAAAAATGCAACAGAGATGTATCAGAGACAATTGATGTTTGAGATTTTCTTGTTTTAAAGAAACAAATTGAAACTGGTGAAGAGAGGAAAATATAAAACATTTTTTTTTTTTTTTATGTGTGGAAAAATAAGTGACTGAATGAATGCCTAAAGGACATCAACATCAAGAACAACAATAAAATCAACATGTAAACATTTCTTATGATTTTCCAACTAAATTATATTGCAGTTTACATGCTAGTGGTTCTAGCAGACTCTCTTTCTCTCTACCTCTCTCTCTCTCTCTCTCTCTCTCCATAAATTTTCTAAACTGTAAATATTTTTCTGGTATTTAAAGAAGAGTGAACAATAAACTCCGTAGTGCTGCCATTTCCATTAGTTCTTCAAGAACTTTTTCCTAAGACTAAAGGCAATGAAGAAAAAAGAAATTTTATTTTGTTTTGTTTTGAATAATTCAGTCACGTTTGAATTTTTCCTTTTTTTTTTTAATTAATTAATTCAACAAACTGTTTTAGTCGAACTGTTTTCAAAACGACTAAAAAAAAAAAATGATAAAAAACCCAAACAAACCACAAAACAATTCAGACTTTGAAGAAATGATTAAACAATAATAAATTATTAAAGTGTAAAATTATTATTATTAATTCATCTTCACTCTGCAATTCATAATCATGTTACAAACAAAAGAAAAAAAATTGAGTTGGTTTTTCTGGAAATAGTCTTTAATTCCTGACTTGTTTTATTGTCTACCATAAAAAACAAAAAAATTGATAGATGTAAAATAAATTTTGACTGGGATGTTTTCCAAGTGACAACCTTATCTTTTTGTATAATTAGTTCATCTGCTTCTTGCTTCTTCTGTTCTTTCTTTTCTAATTTTAATTAGTGTTGATTAATCTGATTTTAATGTACATGTAATTGTTAATTAGTCATGTTTCTACACAGCTTCATCTTATTACTTTTCACAATGTTCAACTGTATCTCCTGTACCAAAGACACCCCCCTCAGCTCTCCTCCCCAAAATAATTGTCCTTGTTGACCTTATAGCTGCCTTTCATACAAACTCAGCTAATTCAGAAAATAATTTTTCTATTTTAAACAGTTTACACAATCCTTACTATTAATCATTCTATTCAGGTATTTAAGTGCCTCGACACTTCTCCAAATCATCTTTTATAATTTCCTTTTTTTTTTTTATTACTTCAGTTAGCTTTCCTTCATGTTACTGATTAGATGATTCATCATCATCATTCTGAAAGATCAAATGCATCAGTCAAACTCCACCATTTTGATGGGGAGTCACTCATAAAGATGTATTCATCTGCATATTCTCTTCCAGGAATGGATTACATTTTGTGGTAGTGGTATAGGAGTGGTTGTCTGTTAAAGACTGATGTGTTCCCTCCATACTGTGTCCAGTTTGTACTTGGATTTACTTTTCTCCAAAGCAACCTGCTGTCACTACAGCTAGCAATGTCTTCCAGACCACCATTTGTTGAATCTCATTCAAAGGTATGAAAAGCTGAGGAAACTGTTGTAGGGGACAGAGAGGAGCTGTTCTTACTTGCCAAGATAAGGGGCTACTCATATTTGTGAATAGTAGTAGTAGTAGTTGGGTCTGTCACCATGATAGAAATTAAGAAGTGTTGATAAAATACCAGTCAAATATCTGGGGCTTTGCATCTGAATCAGAATCCATTATAAGAACATCATTTGTTCTAGCTTTTTATATTGTGTTCAAATCCTACCCAGATCAACTTTTTCTTTCATCCTTTTGGGGTTGATGAAATAAAATACCAGCCAAGTATTAGGGATTTCCCCCTCAAAATACCGCTACTGTGCCTAGATTAGCAACTATTTACTCCTGAGAGTAAACAAAGTTTTTTAAAGTGCTTTTACAGTATTAAATCAGTCACTAATGAAGACAAGTGTGGGATTTCAACTTGTACCAACCAACTCACTACTGTGGCTGTAAACAAGTTTATTGCTGCTAATATAGATATATTTTTGCATAAAACAGGATCTCTATTTGACCCCAATGTAAATGTATTTTGGCCAAAAGTTGTATCTCTATTGTTACCATCATAATTTTAGCCGAAAGGAGAGCTATTTATTGCTGCAAATCTGTATTTCAACCAAAAGATGGGTCTCTTAGCACCAACATAAAGATATTTCAATCAAAAGGAGAACCTCCATTACCATCAACATGAATATATTTTGAACTCTCAACACCATTAGATCGTTTATTTAATGTGTAATTATTGATGCTAGCATGGCTGGGAAGTGTGTGTGCAGGGAACTAATTTGGAGGTGAGTAAGAGCTGGATTCTCTTACTGCCACTTGCTTTTGAGGTAAAGAAATTTTATGCTCCACAGGTTTTCTGAAACAAATTAACCAATCATAATGTCAACAGGGAATGTCACCATCAGCTCCATTTTCTTCTAATAATGGCAAGGGAATTACCAATGTACAACCATATATACAGTGTGGACCATATTTAATATTCTCTGGAATTGTCAAAACCACTTCAATTCTAAAATTGAATAAAATAATGATGAATAATAATAATAAAATGTCAAATGTTTTGGTGCATGACTTTTGACTCGCCCTGTATATTTATATGTATACATGACAGATTTAATAGTTTCTATTAACAATACGCAGTTACAAAGCATTCATTGGCTTGGAGCAATAGAAGACATTTGCCCAATAAGATGCAGCAGGTTTGAACCTGAAACCATGTGCCTACAAGGCGACCTACTTAACTACATTGCCAGTTATTTCACAATTATGTATCTCAATCAAGACAGAACATTTGTTAGCTTAAGTCCGATTTGTTGATTAATTGTGTGTGTAAATGTCATACAAATGGTGGTGGTGTTTGCAGTCTTTATAAATTCATTTCTGACCATTGTGCTGTTGTTGTTTGAAGGTCTAAGGCTGTGGTTCTCAACTGAGGTCCATATAAGATTTTGTTAAAATTTGTGTGTAATTGCTTATACTTCAAAAGATTTTAATGATTTTTGTGTATCATTCCTAATAATATTTAATTATGAAAAATATAATAGGGTTTTTAAACATCAAATGGCTAAGAGGATCCACTTGAGTAAAATATGAATCAAAGGGGTCCATAAAAAAAATGGTTGAGAATCGCTTGTTTAAGAGGAATATTATCTTAGAAACTGGAAAGGGTTGGCAACAGGAAGGATATCCAACCATAAACCATCTGCATCAATGAATTTCATCTAACCCATGCAAGAATGGAAAAGTGAATGTTAAAATGGTGATAATGAAATAAGAATTACCTAATAGAAGAGCTGTGACAACTTTAAGATGCATGCAAGTGGTATATATTCTGTATTGATTAATTTCTTGAGTCATACAATATGAAAGGTCAACATGTCTTGTTGAACAGCTTTCACCTGGCCACTGACAACTCCATTGCAGCAAAGCATGATATGATATTAAGAAACTTTATGCTACACAATACTATTAATGTTTTTGTGTATGTGTGGTAAGGCTTCAACAAGTAGAAAAGCACTTGATCAGCAAAGAGAGTCAAGATAATGTTATAAAAACCAATAATCTTGTTGAATACAGCTACCCAGGGTTTCATAGTTGAAATAATTTCATCACTTTGAACTCAGCAGACAACTGACAAACAGCTTGAAAAATGGCAAAATAAATTATTATTTTGACCTGGATAGCTGTTACGAACAAGATTTGTAGTTTTTATTATAACATCATCATCATTTAACGTCGTTTTCCATGTTGGCATGGGTTGGACGGTTTGACTGAGGTCTGGAGAGCCAGTGGCTGCACCAGGCTCCAATCTGATCTGGCAACATTTCTATAGCTGGATGCCTTTCTTAATGCCAACCACTCTGAGAGTGTAGTGGGTGCTTTTTACGTGCCACCTGCACAAGAGCCAGTCAGGCAGGCCAAGCATTGATCACGCTTGGATAGTGCTTTTTATGTGTCACTGGCACAGGAGCCAGTCAGATGGACCTGGCATTGACCATGTTTGGTTGGTACTTTTTACGTGCCACTGGCACAGGAGCCATTCATGGCACACTGGCATCGACCATGTTCAGATGATGCCAGTGGATAGTACTTTTTACGTACCACTGGAACCAGTCAGGGGGCACTGCCCACAGCTACGATTTTGGTTTTACTTGACTCAACAGGTCTTCTCAAGCATATCATATCGCCCGACACATCAAGGGCACTCTTAAATGGGCTGGACATGACTGTCATCTCACTTTAGTTGCCGGGTCTTGATCTGTCAATGCCTCTGTGAAGCCTAATGTTTGAAAGTCATGCTTCATCATCTCATCCCATGTCTTTCTGGGTCTCCCTCTTCCACAGTTAGGGAGTGGCACTTCCTCACACAGCTGTCCTCATCCATACGTAACATATGACCATACCAGCGCAGTCGTCTCTCTTGTACACCACATCTGATACTTCTTATGTCCAACTTTTCTCTCATGGCACTTACACTCTGTTGTGTATGCACACTGACATTACACATCCAGCGGATTATACTAGTTTCATTTTTTTCAAGCCTATGCATGTCCTCAGCAGTCATGGCCCATGTTTCACTGCTGTGTAGCATGGCAGTTTGCACACATGCATTAGTTGCCAGCAGAGGTAGGAGCTCCCCGAACTTTGCCCAGACAACTCTTATTCTAGCAGCTACATTCTCAGAGCAATCACCCCCACTACAGACTTGGTCACCTAGGTAGCGGAAGCTATTAACTAGTTTTTCTCCCTGGCATGTGATGGAATCTGTTTTCTATACATCTTCAGTGTTTATTGTTCATGTGCAAATGCCACACACAAAAACTATCTTCCCGGTTAACCTTCCTTTTATGTGTCCATTGTATGGAGTTTCTACCAATGTCTTTTCTACATATCAGGTAGGGCCACCTACCTAACGGGGTTTCTGATTTGTCAGCCTTCCTACTTACTAAGACTTAGGTTTTTGCTAGGTTAACCCTAAGACCCTTCGATTCTAGACCTTGCTTCTACACCCTAAACTTCGTCTCTAGTTCTGGCAGTGACTCGTCTATTAGAGCAAGGTCATCAGCATAGAAGAGCTCCCAGGGGTAACCTGTCTTGAATTCCTCTGTTATTGCCTGGAGGACTATAATGAAGAAGAGGGGCTGAAGACTGATCCTTGGTAAACCACTGCTTCTACTCGGAATTCTTCACTATACTCATTGCCAATCCTCACCTTACTGACAGCATCCCTGTAGAGGGCTTGTACAGCTCTTACCAACCACTCGTCTATCCTCAATTTCAGCATTGACCACCAGATAAGGGATTGGGGAACCCTGTCAAAGGCTTTCTCCAAGTCAGCAAAAGCGAAGTACAGAGTTTTATCTCTGGCAAGATATTTCTCCTGCAGTTTGCTTTACCAGAAATATAGCATCAGTGGTGCTTCTACCTGGCACAAAACCAAACTGCATTTCATCTAGGGTAACTCTTTCCCTAATTAGTTGGGCTATGACTCTCTGTAACTTTCATCACCTTTTTCTCATTTTGTATGAGGAATACTGAATGTCTTCATACACTACCTGCCTGATAAGAAACTCAGACACTTGCAATGGACCTGATTGACTTGGAGGGATCGCTGTCAATCATAGCCTGAATCTCACTAACAAATTCAATTCTTTTCTTATCAGAATGAGTTTTCCGAGCTGCTGTACCTTCTTAATCACTATTAGACTCATCCAACTCTTTCTGAATCCTCTGCACTGTCCTCAGGTTGACACCCAAACACTCTGCAACCTTCATGTTGGAGCTTCCGGTGCAAATGCTAAGTAGTACAGCATGTTATTTCCAAATTTCTGACACAATGAATTGTGTCATTGTGCTGTTTTTCTTACAGATGATGCCCAACTGTCCCTACTATATAGTGTAGTTGACAAAATCGAAAACAAACAATGTGCATGCCCGAAATTAAAAATATAGAATGGTGACAATTTACGCATCGCACCCAGTGTGTGTGTATAGACACACACATATCTATACATATAAATTTGACATGGGCGATTCTTTCTTGTCTTGGAATTCAAGGTCAAACGGCTGGGTGGAATTGTGTGGCACAGGAGTGGCTGTGTGGTAAGTAGCTTGCCTACCAACCACATGGTTCTGGGTTCAGTCCCACTGCGTGGCACCTTGGGCAAGTGTCTTCTACTATAGTCTCAGGCTGACCAAAGCCTTGTGAGTGAATTTGGTAGACGGAAACTGAAAGAAGCCCGTCACATATATGTATGTGTGTGTGTGTGTCTGTGTTTGTCACCCCAACTTCGCTTGACAACCGATGCTGGTGTGTTTACGTCCCCATAACTTAGAAGTTCGGCAAAAAAGACCGATAGAATAAGTACTAGGCTTACAAAGAATAAGTCCTGGGGTTGATTTGCTCGACTAAAGGTGGTGCTCCAGCATGGGCACAGTAAAATGACTGAAACAAGTAAAAGAGTAAGAGTAGATGTGTAGAATGATCCGGAGGTGATATATATATATACACGCAAACGCATACATATATCTACATATGCATACATATGAAGGGGTGATGATGTAAAGTTACTGACTTTAAAGGTATCATGAAAGGCCTGGTTGGAAGCCTAACCTTCTGAGTTCTTTTACAGGGATTAGGAAAACTGAAGAACCGCTGCAATAGTGTGTGAACTGGAGAGGGGAATACGTTGAATACAATCATAATTAACTGGCCCCGCCGCTTGTATTTTCATTTACCCAAAGCCAGGAACTTATCAGCACCCCTCATACATATATGTATATATACACACACACATATATTTTATTTTTGTTTCTTCATTCTAGTCTGTTTTCCTGTGTTTGCCTTTCTCAATGCTACTAAGGTTAATGTTAGGGTTTCTTCAGCGTAGAAGAAATTATACTTCATGTAAAGGGGTGTTCTTTGTTTAGTCTTTCACGTAATTGTGTTTAGGCATGGCGAACTATTACCTTACTTGGAAACAGGTTAGGGTTGGTGATGGAAATGGCATCTGGTTATACAAAATCTGTCTGATCCATATGAGCATAGAAAAGTAGATGTTTCATATATATACATAGATGTTAATATTTTCAACTGAGACATTACAATCATATCTGATTGTTCAAGTGCTTCAATTCTGTACAGCTACATTTATTTACTTGATTGCTGACACTTTTCAATGATTTCTCCCATTGTTTTGATGGTACAGGTATGCTAGTATATAGCTTTTCATGTCCATATATTTCTCTCTCTCTTTCTGTATATAAATATACACAGGAGTGGCTGTGTGGTAAGTAGCTTGCTTACCAACCACATGGTTCCGGGTTCAGTCCCACTGCATGGATTCTTAGGCAAGTGTCTTCCACTATAGCCTCGGGCCGACTGAAGCCTTGTGAGTAGATTTGGTAGACGGAAACTGAAAGAAGCCCGTCGTATATATGTATATTTGTGTTTGTGTTCGTTCCCCTAGCATTGCTTGACAACCGATGCTGGTGTGTTTATGTCACCGTCACTTAGTAGTTCGGCAAAGGAGACTGATAGAATAAGTACTAGGCTTACAAAGAATAAGTCCCGGGGTCGATTTGCTCAACTAAAGGTGGTGCTCCAGCATGGCCGCAGTCAAATGACTGAAACAAGTAAAAGAGTATGTAAATGTATATATAAATCTTAAAATTAAATCACAAATCTTGTAATTACAGCTGCCCAGGGTTTCCTGGTCAAAATAATAATTTATTCTGCCACTTATCAAGCTGAAAACATACAGGATCTTTAGGCCTAGTAATGTCTTTACATTTCCATAAAGATGTATACAATGAATTGATACACATATATTGCTGGTATAAATATATGTATACCAATAATACACAAACACAAATAGTGTGTCACTAGTGAATCAAGTTTGAAATTTGGGAGATAGAATGAGAAACACAGAAACAGAGAATGTTCAAAAAAGTTTGACATTTATTACAAATATATACCCCCACTGCATTGCTGTGTGTGTGTGAGATAGAGATATAGCAATTGAGAGGTAGATACAAAGAGTTTGTAAAATCTTCATGTGTGTGTGTGTGCACATACACACACACATATATATAATGAAATCACTCAATCTTTTAATATGAATACAATATTAATAACACAAACACATACATAAATGTATACATTTAGTTATGTAAAAAAAACCAAGACTTTTTCTTTCAGACATATTGTAGAAAAGACATTGTGTTTGAGTTTAATCTTTTATATTGAAAGTTGATCATATTTTTCAAGTTTTGTTCTGAACAATAGCATTCTGAAGTGAATTCAAGTTTCTCAACCTGCTTAGCCTCTTCGTCAAATTAAGAAGGTAACAGTTGTGACATATTATTTGTGCATTTTGTAGTGGATCACAAAGGAACATGGGAATAGCATTGTAAATGATAAAAATCATTACTGTTGGACTTAACTCCAGATAAATTTCATAGTTTATGTCAACTTGTGTTGTATCAAAATGGTTGACTACATCAGTAAAAACCAGAAAACATGGCTCACATCATATAAACTCACAGAATATATTACAAAAACACCAAACTGAAAACTTTTTTATCAACTTGAAACTACCTGAAATTTGCCAACACTACAACTGATACCCCCCCCCCCCACTCCATATGCATGCACACATGTATATCAGGACTCATACACTGTTCACTTTCCTAACTCTTGTACATAATTCTATGTACTATACATGCACCTTTGGTGAGTTGTAGTGCACCTGAGCACTATACACAATCATTTCATTATCATTATCATAAACCAACAACCAATGTAATGTGGAAGTTGTAAACTTCCTGTGTCAACCTGTTACATCAGCTACACAAAAAAAGTTTCTCATGGATTGACCATGTAACTAGGAACAGTCGCAGTCTGTTGTAATACAGTGGATGAAACAAAACTAGATGGCAAAAACCATTAGCTGACAACGCTACAATTCTCTATAGAATTGGTAATACAACCACCTTTGATGGAATTTCATATGAAAATCAGATTAACTTTGCAAAGTTTATAAATAAATAACAAAATACAAAGAGACAATCCATAGATACAGACCCGGCACATTAAATTAAGTAGAATATATTGTTATCTACTGAACAGTTTTAAAGGTGGCATAAATATTTTATTAGTTATAATATTAGTCCCATAATCCTTTACAATCTATGGCAAAAAGAGAAAAAAATATCGCTGCAATAATCATCACGTTCTACCAATGATGAGGCTGAGAACTCTTTGAAACAAATGAAATTAGGGATGTTAAGGTTCTGCCATGAAAAATTAAGGACTAATAGGGATACAGGAAAAATGTCTTTAATAGAAAAAAGTAAACTCAAACAATTTCATTTTTAATACAATATGTATGTATATATGTAGAATATACAATATACACATATATACACATATGAAGGCAATGAATACAAAAACAAAAAAGTGATATGAGAGGAACAAGTTTTAACAATGTTGTATTAGTATAATGCTTGAACATGTGTGTGTGTGTGTGTGTATATCATCATCATCATCATCATCATCGTTTAACGTCCGCTTTCCATGCTAGCATGGGTTGGACGATTTGACTGAGGACTGGTGAAACCGGATGGCAACACCAGGCTCCAGTCTATGTATACATACATGCACACACACACACACAAACTCTGCTGTCTCTCATTAAATTCTCTCCTTTCAACTTTTCTTTGAAGAAGGACTGTCCAAAACAATGAGTTCCCACTCCTCATATGTTCAGCTCTCTTTTTATTGATTTTACTACATAATGTCTTGCCAATGCAGACAAACATGTCTTTTTGGAGTCCAGTTGATCACACACACACATTAATATTGTCTACATATAAAAATCTTACCTAAATCAATTAGAAACATATCTGAACACACTTTCAATTCTGTGCGTGTGAGTTTATGTGCACAATGACACATGATACAGACAATATACATAACCATAAACAAACACAAACAAAGGGGAAAATATGTACTCAATACAGAGACAAGATTTTATTTATTTAGATTATATTCATTTGAAGCTGAGAAGTGTTTCTGTCATGACTGAGTTTTATATTTTCGTTCTTCACTGCAATATAAGGTTGTCATAACTAAAGAGTTATAATGGTGACAAACCTCACATTCGTATACACACACATACATGCATGCACACACACACGTGTGCATGCGCATATGTCAATCTACATACAAATATACACAGTTGAAAAAGTTAGTTTCACAAACATTCAAAAATTAGAACCCTGCCTCTCATTCTTGGAATATGTTGAACAAATCAATAGAAAATCAAAAACAGGAATTAGCCTTGCATTCTAATTTAGTGTTGTGGAATGTGTGTGTGAGTGACAGGTGATAGATAGATAGAGAGAGAGAGAGAGAGAAGACGCATGAGTGGATCAGGGCAGGAAATGTGAATGACAACTGATCAGTGTGGGTGTGTTTGATGAGAAATTCTTTGTTCAAAAGATCAACAAAATCAAATGTTTAGGATATGTGAATGAGGGAAAAGAAAATATATTACAACACACACACACGCATGTATGCAAAAAGAAGTCTTGTATAGTTAACACCATCATAACTACTAGGTAGCTTAATCCAACTGAGAGGTGTTGGTAAAACAAAAAATAAAGAAAAACAATAATTCAATGAAATGTTATTAAAAAGTGCAGCAAACAAAGTAGTGTTGTTGGTGGTGGAGTGGGGGGTTGGGGGAGAGGGGTAGACACAGAAGGATTTCTGATCACAATCTCCAGCAAATATAACAGTTGTTGGTAAATGTGGTGGAGGTGATGGTGACAATCAGAACAATTTCCAGTCACCACTACCAAATAATAATATTGAAATAGTGTCGCTGCTGTTGGCTTTCATGGTGGTAGTGGAGGTAGACAGAGTAATTCCCCACTCCCCACTCTATCACCAAATGATAGTATTGTTGTTAGCAGTGGTGGTGGTGGTTATTTTGGTGGACAGAAGGATTCCCAGCCGTCATTTCCACCACCATCATCACTAAATAAATCATAACACTGTACAATATACCTAAACTGTATGGTTTCATCTCTTGGCAAGGCGTTTGCTCTGCCAAGTTTCAAATTTGTTGTACGCAGCATTTAACATCTCCTCCATGTGGCCAGTAAGCTGAATGACAAAGAAAAAAAATTATGTGTGTGTGAGTATGTGCACAAATATATTTATATATAAAATCAATAAGGTAATATATAACATTTATTAATGACATGGTAATTTATAGTACAGAATACATAAGTACAAAAAAATTTTAAATCCTAAAAAAATGGACCAAATTTATAAATATAAAAACATCATAAAGCATTTTGAATTCCTGATTCAATAAATCTAATTTTATATAAAGTGCTATCAAGAAAATGACTGAGGCAGAGGTAATAGTCATGTGGTTCTTGCCTTGGGGCAAGTGTTATCTATTGTAGCATTGTAGATAACAATGCTATGGTAGAAATCTGGGAGATGAAAACTAAGCAGCAACCTGGCATACATACATATGTACAGACACACATGCACACACACCTACATATACAAAATGTGTGTGTGTGCATGCACGTCAGTGTGTATAATGGTGTAAATTGGTGGTTCAAGCCACATTCCAATAAAACTTTGCTTTTTGATAGAGAACAGTTATAATAAATATCAGACTGGAATAAGTATTGCTTCATTTCAATTTCAAACTCACCCCTGTTTCTCTGCTAGCATGGGTTTCACTCATTTCATATTTATGTGTATCTATATATATATAATATTGAGTGTCAAAACAAACACCCCTATCCTACCTACTGAGCTGTTGGTTTCTCCTGTTTTATAGTCTTCACATCCTCTAATTATATTCAGACAATGTTGGTTCTACCACAAACATATTGTCATTATTATATTTCTGGTTTTATGTTCAGAGTTCAAATTCTGTTGAGGTTAACTCTGCCTTTTATTCTTTTTGGGTCAATAAAATAAGTACCTGCTGAGTACTGGGGTTGAAGTAATCAACAAGCTCCATCCCATCAAATTTCAGGCCTTGTGCTTATATTAGAAAGACTTATTATTATTACTTTATGAAGATTTATGTAACTCCTCATGAAGGTAAATACATAAGGAGAGAGCAATGTGATATGTAATAAAATGCAGGCTGACTCTGTTATTGAACTGAACAATATCTGTGCATTATTATTGTACAACTTAAGGCAGTAAGCTGGCAGAATCATTAGCAAGCCGGGCTAAATGCTCAGTAGTATTTCGCTCGTTTTTACATTCTGAGTTCAAATTCTGCTGCGGTTAAGTTAGCTACTCATCTTCCACGGTCAATAAAATAAGTATCAGTTGAACACTGGGGTTGATGTAATTGACTTACATCTTCTGGAATTGCTGGCCTTGTGCCAAAATTTGAAAGCATTATTATAATACAACTTTGTTTTTCTTCCTTTTGAGGTCGATAAAATAAATACGTCAAGTTACTGCGGTTAATGTAACTGACAAACCCCTCCCCTCAAAATACAGATTTGTAACTGTGGATTTGATAAATAAATGTAACTCTCTTGCAATAACATGTTACTGTAACAACTGTTTTTTTTTTGTGTCTCACACTATCTGTATCTCTCTCTAGTGACAGTCCTCCATGTCTCACAGGTGGACAGGAAGATGGAGAGTACAAGTCAGAGCATGCAACAGTCTGATTTTGCCATCTTTGTCCCCATTGATTTGAGTTTTAGTTTGTGCAAAGAGGTATTAGTTTTGAGGGCTGGCATGCTGCTCCCTGATTGACAGGTGGATGGGCATCAGTGGTCCTTATCAATCTTGTGGCTCCAAGGGCCATATCTTGGTAAACACTTTAGCTGGAGAGTAAAACTAGATAAGGGAATGGTGTTAACATGGCACAGCTGGGCAAATGACTTCCATAAAGGAGTCACTTGTCAGGGTGGAAATTAAAATGATTTTGTGTTCACAACCAAGGAGAGTCACACAGCTGGAAGTAACTGGGTGTGGTCAAAGTTATATAGAAACAGGACCTCCCAAGCCTCCATGCCCAAAACACACACTATATGATGATGTACAAACTGACACTATAAAAACAACCTAAAGAAAAAAGAAATTTCAGATAATTTTAAATGGACAAAGCCTGCAAAAGAAAAAAGAAAAAGAGGAAGAGAGAGAAAAAAGAGAAGGGTTAAGTGTTTGTTACTTACATTAATGGAATAATGCTGACTAATCAAATGTTCTTTGAATGCGTTCAGTTTATTGATATGGAATCTCTCCAAAGTTGACTTCATCTTGATAACCTGGAAAATGAAACAGGTATTTGAATAGATTTGAACACTGCACATCAAATGTGCAATATTTCTTAACCTGTTAGTTCCTCTCCAATTATTGCTGGTCTTAGTAGATGATGTATGGAGGAGAAATAATTACAATGACATAATATTATATGACCTTTGGTTGATGCTCACAAAGCAAAGCCATAATCAGACATTCCTCTATTGTAGTAAATCAATTAAAAACACTTCACAATTTCAAAATGCAGTGGCAGTGTATTATGATGTAATACTTTGTCTTGTGGTATCTGCTTGTAGCTAAGCAGACTGAGGTCAAATATACTGATAGTATATTACTGCTGACTCTTGAGCTAATCATTCAATATAGATCCTTTTAATTTAGCCTAACTCTTCTTGTTGTGTGCCCCTCATTCTCATAACAGAAATATCCTGACTTTATCTTTACAATTGCTTTATTTATTTACGGCTGTTAACTTTCCTAAAAATTGCCCAATGCTAGAAACCACTGTCACCATTACTATTATAATTATTATTCAAAGGTGTTAAGCTGTCAGAATCATTAGCATGCTGGATAAAAAGCTTAGTGACATTTCTTTTGGCTTTATGTTCCAAGTTCAAATTCTGCTGAGGTTAACTTTGCTTTCATTCTTCCGGGGTTGATAGAATAAGTACCAGTCCAGCACTGGGATCGATTTAGTTGACTGGCCCTTTCCCACAAAATTTTTGGCCTTGTGCCTATCGTAGAAAGAACTACTACTAAGGCAGCAAGCTGGTAGAATCATTTGTGCAGTGGACAAAAGACAAAGCAGTATTTCTTCCAGCTCTTCACATTCTTAGTCAAAATCCAGCTGAGGTCAACTTTGACTTTCAATGTTTTGAGGTTATCAAAATAAAGTACCAGTCAAATGATGGGGTTGATGTAATGGACTACCCCTCTAAAATTACTGGCCTTGTGCCAAAATTTGAAACTATTATCATTATCAAGGTGATGGATGGGCAGAATTGTTAGGGTCAGACAAAATGCCCTCTGTGATATTTAGTCATGACTTTTTATGTTCTGTTTTGAAATCCCACTGAAGTTTTTTCATCCCTCTAGGGTTGATGAAAGACCAGTCAAATACTGACATCAATTTAATCAACTAAACCCTTCACCACGAATTTGTTCTTGAGCCAATAATATTATTATCATTGATGGAATGAAGGCAATGGAATGGCAGAATCAGATAAAATGATTTGCAGAATTTGTTCGGGCTCTGAGTTCTAATCCCACTAAGGTCATCTTTGCCCTTAATCCTTCCATGGCTATTTAAGTATCAGCCACGTACTGGGCTTTACTTAATACAAAAAGGTCAACAATCCAAGATATCATTTCACTAGAATTATCAAATTTTCTAGAACAAACCTTTTCTTCTAAGAACTTGGAAGATGCTGGAAAACAGGACCAAAAGTGTCTCAATAGTTCACACAATGCACTGTAGATCTGTTGGAGTTCTTCTTGAGTATCGAAAGGAATTATTTCTAAAATTACAGAAAATAAACATTCAAAATAACATTACAAGTCAAATAATAAATAGGGGAGGGAGGTGGTGGTTTACAAATGATCTCATTAATACTGGCTTGAGACTGACAACAATTGGTTTTTACAGCTGGATGATAGGGCCACGTAAAAAGCATCTAGCACACTGTAAAGTGGTTGGTATGAGGAAGGGCATCCAGCTGTAGAAACCAAGCCAAATTAGACTGGAACCTGGTGCAGCTCTCCTATTTGCCAGCTCTTATTAAACTGTCCAACCCATGCCAGAATGGAAAACGGCGGTGAGCTGGCAGAAATGATAACATGCAAAGCGAAATGCTTAGCAGTATTTCGTCTGCCACTATGCTCTGAGTTCAAATACCTTTGAGGTTGACTTTGCTTTTCATCCTTTTGGGGTCGATTAAATAAGTACCAGTTATGCACTGGGGTCAATATAATCGACTTAGTCCGTTTGTCTGTCCCCTCTGTGTGTAGCCCCTTGTGGACAGTAAAGAAATAAGAGTGGAAAACGGATGTTAAATGATGATGATGTATAATATTGTATACTCCCTATAATAACCACTCAACTGTGGTGAGTCACATGATCTAGGTTTTATTGCTATGTCCATTTCCTCCCCATCATACACTTCTTCCTTCCATCCCACCCCACCCATTCTGGTCAATATCCTTTCTCTCCATTTCCCCTGCATAGTCACATACACACACTCACCAATTAATTGAGTACTCCCCTATCCTCACCTCCCTCATAATCCTTTCTGACAACATCGTTCCCTCTCCAAATTTACATTTACTATATACAAAACACTCTCGCCCCACAGTTCACACAATGAAATGGTTGGCTGAATAAGCTGAGAATGTGCAGGGTCATGAGGTCCCTCTCATTTTGGCTCACTGATATCTATTTAGCCTTTCTAAAGTTGATATCACAAGAAAATGTGCATTGTATTTTGGACAATGTAAGTAAGTAAAATCCCTCGTTGGCAATTGGAGGGGGAGGCTGTCCTCTCAATCAATACACTGCTGTGGGTTCCACTGGATGATGGACACTGTTGGTGATGTTATTCCACACTTTCTGATCCATGGTGCCAGCCTTAGCATGCTTGAGGTCAAGGTACTGCGACTTCAGGTCTTCCTCAATTTTTTTCGCCCATGTCTTCTTTGGTGCACTGGATTCTCCTGTGTGTGGGTCACTGCCACCATAAAAGTTGGTGTGGTAGTCTTCTGGTGCTCATCCTGCAGAAGTGGCCAGTGTAATCCCAGATAAGTGAAAAGATGGGTCAGCCACAGTTAGAATGTCTTTTGATCTTAGGTCTGCTTAATAAGGGCTGACTCAAGATCAAACAGCTCAACCATGAAGTTTGAATTTTTTCTCCTTTAATTAACACAGCTGCATGACATGTGGTAACAGCTTGACAAATGCACTATTACCTTAGAGGGCCTCTTTTAACTGTTGTTGTTGCTTAACCACATGATCAAAGGCACTCCAGCCATGACCATCCCATTCTATTTTCAGGCACTGTGATTCTAAGGCTAAGTATCCTCCCCCACTTTAAAGACAGATGGACAAGATTTAGCTGTTATTTCCAGCAGGCTGTGCAAATGTGTATATTCTCTCAGTGGCTCATCTTTTCACTGTATAGAAAAGAGTAAGCATTTGTTTTGTGCCACAACATAAATCATTAGAACTGAGAGGTTGTAAGCATCTCAATGAAAACTAATTTTGTGAATCAGTTAATACAACCCAGATTTATATAAATTGCACAGACTACACTCTCACCAAATTCTATATATATCCCCCATGAGAATGTATCAATGATTCCAAATGTTGGTGTACCCAAATATTGTGGGGGGACACTGGTATGTCAGTGTCCCCTAAACATACCAGGGGGGTGGACTCTGGTATGTCAATGTCTCCTAAATATAGTAGGGAGAACCCGGATATGCTGATGTCACCAAATGTTGCAGCGAAGACTCTAGTATGTCAGTGTTGCCAAATATAGTAAGGTGTATCCTGCTATGTTGATGTACCCCCAAATATATATTTCTTTATTGCCCATAGGGGGCTAAACATAGAGGGGACAAACAAGGTCAGATAAAGGGATTAAGTCGATTACATTGACCCCGGTGCATAACTGGTACTTATCCAATTGACCCCAAAAGGATGAAAGGCAGAGTTGACCCCAGCGGAACTTGAACTCAGAACCTAACAGCAGACAAAATACTGCTAAGCATTTTTCCCGGAGTGCTGATGATTCTACCTGCTCTGGGCAGACTCTGGTATGTTGATGGCCCCAAATATATCAACTTACGTTGTAGATCTTGCTGACTTGTTCTTTGCATCAAACTTCCACCAGGAGAGAGTTCTCCCAACACACTGAGAGCTAAATGAACTGGAAGAACCTGCAGAAAAGATATATTAGAATTTATATATAAAAAACAACCCCACCTAAAAAAAATAAAACAAACAAAATACTTAAAAAATAAATATTGAGAAATTTATTTGTAGATTTAATTTGTTGTTGTATATACAGAGTTAAAATCCATGTCTTGATGATGATGATGATCATCATCATCATCATCAACAGTCTCATTAGACTTATCTACACAATACCAACTGTTGCGAGAAGCCCAGCTTTCAATTCACACTTCAACTATAAGTCACCTCATAATGCAAATCTATTGTTTTGTTTTAATCATTGTGAGTGTGAAAGAGATAGCAACGTCATTTAACCCTTTCAATAGCAGCCTGCTTTTGACTTCCCAACAACATTTGACTTAAAAGACTGCATTGGCTAGATACATCCTAGGATCTTTCTTGTAAAACTTTACTTAATAATTAGTGGCATGTACTGTGAAATGGTTTAAGTTATTGATATAATTGTAACTAACTTATTTGATAGCATTTTCCATTGATGGATGTCTTTTCATATAAGTAAGCTATGAAATTCTTAGATTCTCTTGATTTCCTGTAACTCAGACCACCTCATAGCCCTAGCAGACAAAAGGGAAAAGGTGTTGCCCTGAAGGATAGCAAGGGAGATGTACTGGAACAGTCACTCTGACTCACGGGGCTCACACTTGATAATAGCCATCTCTGCCCCAATAGTGGTAAGCAGGGATATGGTCAGGGGACCGAGAATGCCAGAGGGTCTCCACTGCCACAGGCTTGACCGTAAACCTGTCAGAGAGCAACTGACACTTTGACAGTTTGCTTTTCTTAGCCTGACTGGCAGCTGAACACACCAAACTGTTGCTGGAGAAGGTGCCAACACTCGAGGTCATCTATCCATTCCCACACAAATTGCCGATACTAAATATGTTCATATCTGAATTTAAAATGTTGAGATGGTGCTACTTCCATTATTATAGTGTTAATCATATAAAAAGAACATTTTTTTTGCACATAACATTCTGAGATGATCTGGGTTGTATTACTGATAGCATTTCGAGATCAAGGCAATATGGGTGCCCAGAAGTAGACCGGCCTGGGGGAGAAGGGTATGGAAACTTAAAGACCCTGCAAATGGACAGAGATTTAGAGACAAGTTACTTGAAGCATTTGACGAAATAGAAGGGGATATAGCATCATACAACGTGGAAGACAATTGGAGATTTTTGCGGGACAACCTGTTGAGAGCCACAGACCAGATCTGTGGCTGGTGTAAAGTCCCCTCTCGACCCAGAGTAACGTGGTGGTGGAACAAGGATGTAGACGGGGCTATTAGACAAAAGAAACAGGCTTGGAAGGACTGGAAGAACGGTGGTAGCA
>NC_068993.1:33028614-33035240 GCF_001194135.2 Octopus bimaculoides
TGCAGGTGGCACATAAGATGTACCATCCTGAGCGTGACCGTTGCCAGTACCGCCTGACTGGCCTTGTAGGGTTTTCGAGCGAGATCGTTGCCAGTGCCCCTGGACTGGCTCTTGTGCGGGCGGCACATAAAAGACACCATTTCGAGCGTGGCCGTTTTCGTGCGGGTGACACGTAAAAGCACCCACTACACTCTCTGAGTGGTTGGCGTTAGGAAGGGCATCCAGCTGTAGAAACTCTGCCAAATTAGATTGGAGCCTGGTGTAGCCATCCGGTTGTACCAGTCCTCAGTCAAATCGTCCAACCCATGCTAGCATGGAAAGCGGACGTTAAACGATGATGATGATGATGGTAGTGCAGTATCACTTGCATGTAAATCTGCATATAAAAGTGGCAGTAATCCTTGTAGGAAAGACTGTCAAAGTTGATTTATTTAATTTTTAAATGTTCAAAGCAGTACCTGAGACAAAGCTGGTAACCAATGAGGCAATTTCTGGTGAACCATCTGAGCTGCCTGAACAACATTGTCATTGGTTGAATATAGAGATGCTGATATAGGTGTTGGCCCATGCAGATAGCGCTCCATTTTTGTCAAACTCAATGAAGTTGCAGATGAGCTAGTGTCTTCCTCAAGGTCTGTGTAGTGAATCTTCTCCATGATTCGAGCCTGAAAATAATAACAAATGAAAGGCCATAAAAAGATTCAACATATGCAAATTTGGGCATTTAAAAAGACAGGGTTACAGCAGACCTGTGGCTAAACAGCAACATACAGACTAGAAATTACAACATGTCTGATTTACTTTATAAATTAGAGATGAAGATTAAAACTTGAAATCTCAGTAATTTAAACTCAGAGATTAACAAAACAGTTGACAGTAGGATGTTGATAAGAAAATATGGCAAATTTCTGAAGAGGAATGGTTCCAAAAGCGCTAATTCAATGAGGCATCTGGATCAATTAAGAAGACATTATAAGCAAAAGTATTTGATTATAGGCATTAAATGAAGACATTCTTATGGTACAGTGGATCTGTTTTATTGTTTCTTTTTTAAAAATTTCCATGGCATTATACTAGAACCTGTTGTGGTGGGCAATGCGATAGAAGGTAATAACACTGGAGTGGTGAGGTGTAGAACTAAGGATACAGTGAATTAAAAAGAAAAATGGGGTTCACTTTCTACTCCATTAAATTCACCCTTTGACACACATGTGTACTATGTGTGAAAGTATCTTCAGCCAGTTCAAACCAACAATGCCACACTGCTTCTACTGTATCACACTGTTACCCCAGAGCTAGCTATATCCTAGCCAAGCTCTTCAAGTTCTGTCTCTCTCTTGGAATAACCTGATCCCTGGAAACATGCTACTATGTGCCCCATTCTCAAGAAGTGCAACACTTGTGACCCTGCCAGATACTGTCCTCACTTCCAATATCTCAAAGGTGATAGCCATTAACAACTGCCTTTAAATTTTTCCCTCTCCTTAATGCTCATCATTCTAGCCAAATCTTCTTAAGTCCGACTTTTCTATATGACTCACCAGTGTTCTCTCACTCTCAAGAATTTCAATGAATCCAGTCTTGCCTTTGATATCAGCATAACTTTTGACCATTTGGCATGCAACTCTTCTGGCAAAACTGTTTACCTATTAGTTCCATCTACCTATCCTACCAGATCTGTCGACAGATTTCTCTGAGACTCTCATTCTGTCAACTCTGGTGTACTCCAGGGTTTGGATTTCCCTTTACGCTCTTCCTCTTAGACAAGCTACAACCTGTGAGCTCCAACAATGCTCATCTCTATGTAGACGATATGTCCCTTCATTACTCTCTTACCTTATACAGTCAAACAGCATCCACACCAAATCTGCACTAACTCCATAAACAGAAATCTCTAAAATATCATTCTTCAATAGTCATGCCAAACTTGTCTCTTTCAACAACTAAAAGGCCTCACCATCACTGGGGATCTCTACTGGTGGGCACATACATCCTTAACACAGCAAACAAGACTGTACCAGAAAGACTTGCCTTCGTCATCAACAACTAATTCTCTTCAAAACCCAGATGAGACCTACAATAGAGTATTTCTCCCACATCTGGGACAGGACTGCTGTTGCTACACATCCAAACAACAGAGACCACATCCAAAGAAAGGTCACATGACTGATTGGCATGAAGTCACTCACAACTTATCTCCTCTCTCCCACTACCACAAAAGTATTTTTAGCTCATTCATCTCTCCTCCTCCCCTTACTCATATGGTAGTCATTCCCATCCAAGAACTACACCAAGTCCTTCTGCCCCTGAACAGGGTTGCTTTGAATACCTTTGAACAACCACATTGAATTTTGTTGGTCACAGATAGCCTGAGGAGGTTAAAGGGGTTAGTGTTAGAGTAAGTTTGATGTAGTGGAGGGCACACCAGAGAGGGCCTGAATAGGCTATGGGCACATAGTCTACCATACTGTCATAAAAAACAGGTAAGGCACATTGAATAATATAGTCCTAGATACACTGTATTGGAAATATCATGTGACAGTAATATGGAGCTTTGTAACCAAGAAGTGAGTTGTCAGTAAAACTATAACTCTAACTAAGACCTGAACTGCTTTCTAAGTTGAAAACAGTTTACTTCACAACTGCTGTTAATGTCCTCAAAAATGAGCATAAATGTCACTACATCTCACTTCTTCTTTTACTAAGCCAATGAGGGAGGCTGTACAAAGTTACTCAATGTTCTGGCAATAGTAAGGAGACTTCCTCCATACTATCTTAAAAAAGGAAGGACACACTGTTTGAAAGTAGTTGTCAAATATAATAAGTCATTATCTGAAGGAAACTGAAGCATGCAGAATGGTAAGTACTGTATAAAATCAGCTGTATGGAGGTGAAAACAATGAGAAAGTGAATGAAGCTATAAAAAAAAAAAAAAAAAAAAAAAAAAAAAAAAAGCTGGTCTATCCTTGAAACTCTTATCGCCTTTTGTCAATGATGAAAGTGTTATCCACTTTTAACAAATATGTAAACGTACAAAATGGTCCAATGCATTGGACTGCAAACACCTCATTTGTGTGTTCAACTCTACTGCAGTCAGTTTAGTGTTTGTAAGCTGGATCCTTTATATTACTTCCCTTCATCTGATTTGTTTGGAATAAGTACCAGACCATCTGGTGATGTTATGTATGAAAGACTAATATTATATTCAGAGCTAAATGTTAACTGTCTTGGTTATTGCAGTAATAGGAGGTAATTCCATAGAAGCATACCTTCTTTTCAGTTGGCTGGTCGCTAGCATCAGAAGGGTTCAGTTTTGATTTTGTGGCAGTTTGGTCACTGCCATTAAGGCTGGTTGAAGAGACATCACCAGAAGCATTGGCTGCTGTCTCCCGGCTTTGTGCTTGGCAAGTTTTGAGCACCATTGTGGAATGGTAGTTAAAGCGTCGTATTATTGAAAGATTAGCCAGATTTGTGCTGGCCTGGCTCTCCTCATTCATGGCACCATAACCCTAGAAGCAAATAAAGTCATATAATACAGAAACAAAAGAATTATGTTCACAGGCCATTTTAATTCTCAATTAGTTTAATAAATATAATTGATGTAGAATGTTACAATTGATCTAAATCATTACAAATAAAATGAAATGTTTCTACATGGTTGTGTGGGTAAGAAGTTTGCTACACAATCATGTGATTCCAGGTTTGACCCAGCTGTAGAACATCTTGAGTATCAAGACTAACTGTCTGGCATCAGAGATGGGTTGAACAATGTAGTTAACTGAATTGGCATCAGGGTGGGAGAAGTTATCTAGTTAAATGAACTGACTCTCATTAAATTTGTTCGTTCATTTAAGATTTGTGCTTCCGGTATGGAGTCAGGTTGTGTGTGTGTCTCTGTGTGTGTGGGTATTTGAGGAAGGAGGTTAAAGATGTATCTTGTTGCCAACCCTTGTATTTTTTTATTATTCAACTGGTCATCAACAGAGCAGAGTGGCCAGTCAATGTCAAGGAATGCAAATATCATTTGACCACCAAATTCACTCACTAGTTGGCCAGAAGTTATGGTGGGTGACACCTGCCTAAGGTCTCAAACAGTGGAACTGAACAATTAACCCTGGTAGGACAAAAATTAAGTTCAAATCCATCTGCATTTGAACTCAGAATGTAAGGGTCATTAAATAGTGTAAATCATTTTAGTCTACTGCTTCAACTACTTCAACTACTGATAGAGATGATAGTAACAACTTACCTCTCCCAAGGATGTATCTTTGATCTGAGTTAAATCCAAGAACGGATCGCTCACATTACGATCTATGTCTTGTTTGATCTCTGGAAAAAAAAAATCGGAACGTTAATTTCCATCATTAGAATATTTTTTTTGTCACAGTGTGGGTTGTTATTCCAGTTGGTGTGTTGCTCTGTTTCTCACTGGAGACCTTCCCTTGTTATCTAAGATACAAAGGGCCCCTCTGCTCACCAACAATATGTGAAATTTGAACCCAGACTACAAAGAATCGCAATGGATACTGCAAGGTGTTTTGTCTAATGCTCAGCAATTCTATCATTGCACCCTCCTGGACTGGTCTTTTATTTATTGATCCTCAAACAGATAAAAGGCAAAGTTGATCTTGGTTGGATTTGAACTTGGAATACAGAGAGGTGGAACAGATATTGCAAGACAGCATATCCATCACTGTAACAACTCCACTAATCATCACCACTTTCACTGATATCTAAATGAACAGAAACAATAACTTCATTTAATAAGGTATGCAGCTATTTTAGCTGTTAGTCCACAACAAGTATAGCCAAAAGGCATGAACTCCAATAGATCACTGGTATTTAATGAGCTCAGTTCTACAAATTCACCTGACCTGTTAGAAATAGCAGCCAAATTTCTACTTTGGTTTCATAATATCTACACCATTTTCTTAAGCAAATGAAAATTATGAATGTTATAAAGATGTCTGGCAGAAAAAAAATACAGAAAATGCCTACAGAATCTGGCTGAATCACAAATTCACAAGAGATTCTAGTGAAGATTTTGTCCTTGTGTAGTATATTTGGGACTAAAGGATCCCTGGTAAGGTGTATCACTCTTGACAGTTATTTATGGTGCTAGTTGAAGATAGAACTATAATCTAATGGATGATACATTCATAATGTAAAACAGGGTTCCAGCTGCTTCTTGTCAATCTGTAACTACAGTCAGGAACTTATTTACAGTTAGGTACAATAAGGGATTTAGTCAAGCACTCTAATGATCCAAGTGGTACATTTCCAAAATTGAAGACAGTTTTGGGATTTGTTTGTGCAACAGTGCTCTTGATAACCACATGATTTCAGGTTTGGTTCCATTGTTTGAAGTCTTGGGCAAGTGTCATCTACTCTTGCCTTCATCTGATCAATGGATACCAGTGGAAAAAGATTCCCAGTATTCATGTCCCATAACTTTGTCGTTCAATAAAGAGGATGGTAAAATAAGTACTAAGCTTTATAAAAATAAGAACAAAAATTAAAGGTAGGACCCTGCTTGGTCACCAGCCAATGATTAATAGTAAAAAAGTAAAAGAGTAAACTTTTTTCATTTCTTGTAATTGTACTACAATATAATTATTTGCAACAATGTTGCAAATGATAGACAACAGTCATCTCAAGTAAAACCATTTGCATGTATAGTTTACCGTAGTTTACAAATACAACTTACCGTCTTCATCATTTTTAGCACATTCTGAGAACATATCTTTGTTACCAATATTGATGCGATCACGGTGGAAATAATGGGACTGAAAAAACTTAGTCCAAAATTCATTTTCTGAACTTTTGTGAGGAACATTTTCTGCATGTTTCTTCTTAACTGAAAATAAAATGTTTAAAAGGTTTAATTTCCTCACAGAAATGTTGTTAGAGTGTTAAGGGTTCTTTCTACATACACAAACACATCATTGCATGCATGAGTCGATGCAGGGCGGAGTGATAAAAAAGTTCCCTTTGCTATCATATGGTTCTGAGTTGGTTTAAATTGCATGGCAACCTTAGGCAAGAATCTTCTACCATAGCCTTGAGTTGGCCAAAGCTTTCTGAGTGAAATTGGGTACATAGAAACACCATAGAAATTCTGCATGTATTTAGCAATCTATGCAGCTACTCCACTTCTTTCTTTCAATTTGTCTCAGCCATAAAAGTATATATTTTTTTTATTTGTTTCAGTCATTTGACTGCGGCCAGGCTGGAGCACCGTCTTTAGTCACATGAATTGACACCAGGACTTATTCTTTTTAAGCCTAGTACTTATTCTATTAGTCGCTTTTTACCAAACTGCTAAGTTATGGTACATAAACACACCAACATCGGTGGTCAAGCAATGGTAGGGAACAAAACAGACACACAAACACACATATATATATGTGTGTGTGTGTGTGAAGGGGCATGGCTCAGTGGTTAGAGCATCGAGCTTACGATTGTGAGTTCGAATCCTGGACTGAGCTGTGTGTTGTGCTCTTGAGCAGGACACTTTATTTCACATTGCTCCAGTTCATTCAGCTGTAGAAATGAGTTGCGATGTCACAGGTGCCAAGCTGTATCGGCCTTTGCCTTTCCCTTGGATAACACTGGTGGAGAGGGGA
>NC_068993.1:33035250-33051048 GCF_001194135.2 Octopus bimaculoides
GGTGCCAAGCTGTATCGGCCTTTGCCTTTCCCTTGGATAACACTGGTGGAGAGGGGAGGCCGGTATGCATGGGCGACTGCTGGTCTTCCATAAACATCCTTGTCCGGACTTGTGCCTGGGAGGGTAACTTTCTAGGTGCAATCCCATCGTCAGTCATGACTGAAGGCGGTCTCAGCATATATATATGATAGGCTACTTCCAGTTTCTGTCTACCAAATCTACTCACAAGGCTTTGGTCAGCCCGAGGTTATAGTAGAAGACACTTGCCCAAGTTGCCACGCAGTGGGACTGAACCCAGAACCTACCACACAGCCACTCATGCGCATATATATAAATATGTATATATATATATATGTATATATATATATATATATATATATATATATATATATATATATATACACACACACATGTATATCAAATGAAAATACACATATAAATAGCCAAGGAGCAGTTGGCTTACCCATTGGATAAGTCTTAAAAATTGATTCTATAACATCTGGTGTAAGGTTGTATCTGAGTCCATTACATCCATCAGTCTGTGGTTTGATATCTGCCTGGAAACAAAGACACGAAAGAAAATTGTGTGTAAATAAATAAATAAACGTATGCATGCATGCAACCACATTTTACTTAAATCACCAAAAGTATTTAATAAAAATATACACAGATAAATAAAATATGCATTTAGTTGCATGTAATACACAACTTTCCCTAGTCACAGGAGTAAGGTCGTGTTTGGGACAAAGTGACCAGAAGTAAGTAATAGTTATGTCCAAGCAAACAGATGTAAAATGGAAACTAAAATCAGTATAATTATGTCACAAATACTCTATAATAGTGATAATACATTAAACATTCATTACATTTAATTAAAATGCATTAAAAATATAAATTTTGTTGCCCAAATTAGGGATCATACTGATCAACGTCCGACTCAATAAAGAAAAATTTTGCTTTTAATTTATAGTATGAATGTATGTGTGTTTATATATATATATGTGTGTATATAAACATATATATGTATATATAATATACTTACTAAAAAAGCAGCAGAAACACCAACAGTTTGATTCTTATCATTATTAGAATTGGAAAATTTCTGAAAAAGAATTTCAAAATAGAAATATATTGTAGTAAAAAGTCGTCCATTCCAAAAGCGTTTACTATAAAAACTCACAGAAATCATACACGACTTCTAGTTTACTTGAAACATATTTTATTGAACGTTAAATTCAACTTACGTTGAGGGTCAAAAAAGTTTACTTTAGAAGCATTATCCTGCGTTTGAGAATAAATTTCCTTACCTATATTTTATTGAATTATAGGGGGCAGTAAAGCTAAAAAGTAATGAATGCCCACATAACAACATCAATATTTCTTCAACATTGCTGTTGCCTCCTAAATAGCAAATATTTTACTGTTTGGTATTAATACTACTTCAGTTGCTCTATTTTTTAACAAGCCTACTGGCTTTTAGTGACAGCAGTGTCTGTTAGGACTCTCTATTTCTATGTATATCACTAGCACAGAAGCTACTGCTATCTCCATTGGTCAGAAGTCTACCAATGACAAAGCCAAAAAGTGACTGAAATCATGTGACCTGGTAGTCCCAACAGCAGAAGCAGCAGTGACTGTCTGCTGCTGTTAATAGCTATGACGTGCTTCTATACATCAAAAAACCATATGAGAGTTTTTCTCTCTTAGTAAATATTGCAGTATTTGTATGTTCTAATGCAACATCTACTTTTAAGTGGTGAATATTTTACTTTTTGGAACCAATATTTCTTTTGTCGTTTTATATATATATATTCTATAATTATAAACAATTATAATTAGGGGTCAGCTGATTATAATTATAGAATATTTGTATAATTTCACCTAAAAAGGTTATTTTAATGTACTGATCTACTTGGAAAAATTATTAATTAATTTTACCCTTTTATTATAATTTATATATATATATATATATACATACATACAGAGAGAGAGAGAGAGAGAGAGAAAAAAAAAAAGAGAGAGAGAGAGAGAGAGAGAGAGAGAGAGAGAGAGAGAGAGAGAGAGAGACTTACTGCTGAATGGTTAGCCCAGAATTCTTCAGCAGACATCAGTTGGCTAACAACAAGATCTTTGTAGAGCTGAAAGAGTTTTGGATCTTCCTGCAAAAGCCTGAAAGATAAATAAATGAATATAAAAAAAGAAATAAAACCCTCTTTACAGGAAAAAAAAATATATAAAAAAGCACAATACAGCAAAAACAGAGCTTGCAAATTCAGAAATTCTAGTTCAGTACCTCACAAGAACAGAGTTCAAATCTCACCAGGCCTGATTTTATTATAGATTCTTAGTGGGAGCGTGCATAATACCAGTAATATCCTGGGATCAAATCTATTGTGCTGAAAACAAGATAACATAGAAAAAAATTAAAGTTAAGAGTATGAGTTTTATTTCTCACCTGAAGCTAACACACTTCACATATTCTGTCACCTTGCACCATATCTACCCATCTCCAAGAAACTTGTTGTTGTTGGCACTCCGTTGCTTACAACGTCGAGGGTTCCAGTCGATCCGATCAACGGAACAGCCTGCTCGTGAAATTAACGTGCAAGTGGCTGAGCACTCCACAGACACGCGTACCCTTAACATAGTTCTCGGGGAGATTCAGCGTGACACAGTGTGACAAGGCTGACCCTTTGAATTACAGGCACAACAGAAACAGGAAGTAAGAGTGAGAGAAAGTTGTGGTGGAAGAGTACAGCAGGGTTCGCCACCATCCCCTGCCGGAGCCTCGTGGAGCTTTAGGTGTTTTCGCTCAATAAACACTCACAACGCCCGGTCTGGGAATCGAAACCGCGATCCTATGACCGTGTGTCCGCTGCCCTAACCACTGGGCCATTGCGCCTCCACCTCTATGAAACTATAAGACTGTTATCATGCATAGTGAAAGAAAAAACAAAAGACGTTACAAGGTCTATTCATTTAACTATGCTCCTTCTCCCACTTTTCTTCAAAGAAATTGCCAATAATTGTTTATTTAATTCAACAAATTACAACATCATCGTTAATAGTTGTGTAGACTCACTTATTTTTCTCCTCCAACTCACTGTTAACCTTCTGTCGAAACTGTGGTAATAATTGCTGGAGAAGTTCCTTAATAGCATCTCTGTCCCTGATCTGCGCTTCACGACCCTGTGAATGGTTGAAGTGGAACGTGTTGGCTGTGCCATCGTGCATCAAAATCTGTAGCTGAACTTTCTCTTTAGAACCAGGGGAAATTTTTTGTACTGAGAAACCACAAAACAAAACAAACAATTTAGATTAAAATAAAATCGTAAAGAAACTCAAAATATACTAAATGTATTCTTTATTATAACAGACCCCACCACCAACTGCCTAGAATTGTATATCTCCTTCACTAATTAGACAACCAGAAAAACACCTTAGACCTAACATTTTTTTGTTTTACTGCTTTCTTTAACAATTCCAACAACCAAGTTTACAGATAGTTAACCTCATTAGAATATCATCATCATTTTATGTCTATCTTCCATGCTGGCATGGATTGCATAAATTTATATTTATACAAAACTTTAGTCAATTCCATCTCCAATCACTGTCAGGCTAGGTTTGAACTTGGAACCTACATTTCTGAATGAAGGCAGTAATGTCCTTTATCTACCAAGCCTAGTTTAGACAATTGTACACTAGAATGAAAAATGCAGGTACAGAACCCTAGAATATTCTTCAGTATTAAACCTGGAAAAGTACATGATAAGCAGGAAAAAAAAAAAAAAGAATCTCTTAAAATATTGCTGCTGAAGTTAGAATTTAAATGCGCTTCTATATTTTTATTTTTATTTAAAAATACTCAAGAAACTATCATTTTCAATTTTAGAGAAAAGACTAACTGTCTGCAAGATTACACTTTAAAAATTTGATATTACAAAATTATATATTTAAAACAATTTTTTTGTTTCATACTTTTGGTATCATTACCATATTTCTGTTGAAATATATTTTCCTTCCAATTCATTTCAGAAATAATGAAGAATATAGTAAAATAATATCATGATTATTAAGGTGTTTGGAGCATAAATTAACAAGAAATTTTAATGGGAAATTGTAATTTATATCACTTTAAAGTCTGTACCATAAAACCAAGGGCAATCTTGGGCAGTTTGGTATCAAAAAGGTTAAACTAAACATCTCTGTTCATATAGCACCTTGAACATCTCAGATTTTGTGTAGTTGCTATTTTTTGTGACTAAGAAGAAACTACATGGTTTTAGGTTCAGTCCCAATGTGTGGAAACTTTGGACTAGTGTTTTCTATTATAGCCCTAGACTGACCAATGCCTTTGTGAGTGAATTTGGTGGGACAGAAACTGTATGGAAGTTTCTCATTTATGCATGCATATATGTGTGAGTGTCTGTGCATGAGTTTCTCCTTCCACATACATTCACTGCTTGACAAGTAGTGTTGGTTTGTTTACACCCCCATAACTTAGGGGTTCAGTAAAATAGCCCAACAGAATAATTACTAAATTTGGAAAAAAAGAAGTACTGGGGTTAATTTGTCCGATTAAAACTTTTCAAAGCCACAGTCCAATGACTGAAACAAGTAAAAGATATTTAACATTATAAGTAATATCAATCATGAAGTGTAAAAGCAATTTCCAGTAAACTAAATTTTAATTCTCTAACATTCCTATATTAGGCATTCATCTATTAATGGTATTAGAGAAATACATTTCTTAAATACTGTTACAATTAAATTAAGTGTGAAATCCATTTTCTGCAAACTTAACAATTGACAAGAATGTAAAATTAAGAATAATGTCATGCTTTCTCTCACCCTTAATGTCTGAGTATGGATGGCTTATACTAAAGGAATTTTTGTGCACTTGCATCCAGGCAAGTCGCTCCCCCATCAAATAAAGTGAACCATCCATCTTCTTGTGGCGAACATGGTTTATGATCAACAGAACCTCTTCTGAAGTCTTAGCCATACCGCCTTATCTTGATTGTCATCTGAAGGTAAAGAAATATGTTTGATATGAAATATAACTTATATATCACATGAAATATAACCATTACATTTGATATGAAATATAACACATATACACACACACATCATGCTGGCACAGGTCAGATGGTTTAAGAGGATCTGATGGGCCCTAGAAGTACCCTGTGCTCTAGTGTCTGTTTGGCTGGAGATTGGTGATGGTTTCAAGGTGAACCTTCTAGGTACAAGGAGGGTAGTAATGAGCTGGATAGGGGTGTCAGAAGTGAGTGGGAGGAGTCAGGGATGTCTAGTGTGGGGTTGTACAATAGAAACAATGATACGTTTAACAATGGGATGAAAGAGAGCAGGAGTGGATGGGAAGGAGAGGCAGGCAAGTGTATGAGGGTGAGATGTATGGTGGTGGTGAGGGTACAGAAATGGGTGGGGGTGATCAATGAAAGTATGGGTGAAGATCAGAATTAATGGATGAACAAAGGATAACAAGTTAAGTGGTTCTAGATAAGTAACAAAAATGATATAAAAGAGGAACTGCAGTTAGAGAGGTGATGGATGGTGTGTCTTAACATAGAGGAACTGCATTTAGGGAAATGATAGGTGGTGGGTGTCTTGAGGAAGGAGGGAATTGGATGGAGGGCCCAATCATATTTGTTTGTGTGTATGCGCATATTTATATAGTGGCCCCATTTAATAGGCCACTAAAGGATAGCAAACAATCCTATCTCAAATAAACACTGCTTGAAAGTGAAAGTGAATTCAAACATTCCCATGGGAAGGAGAGGACAGTGAAAGAAGCCAGTGCTGTAAAAAATGTAAAGACAACCCCTAAAGCCTTCTACAGATTTTCAAAAGTCTGCTTCAGTATGGTAAAAGATAAGACCACTGTTCGAAGAAAATGGCCCACAGACCGCAGACCCCAGAGGATAAGTGAAACACTGAATGTACAACAAAAAGTGATTTTACAATCCCATTGGGACACTTGCAAAAAGCTATGCTCAAGTTCTTTGTACCACAACTCTACACAAAGAGATGGCAATTATTGATAACATCAAAATAGAGGAAACTGATGTAATATCAGCCATTGATGAAATGAGCTTAATCTCAGCCACAGGCCCTAATTGATTCTCAGCAATTCTCCTAAATAAATGCAAAGGGGTTCTAGCAAGACAACTACAGATCCTCTTCTAAAGCTTCCTTGCAATGGGGAGGCTTCCCAGAAAGATAAAGGAAGGTCTATGTCTTATACGTAAAATTATAGGCCTATCTCCCTAACCTTCCATGTCAGTAAAGTCATGGAATGCCTTGTCAGGAGGAAACTGATTGCATTTCTGGAAGATAATGACTTGCTCCCTGACACTCAGCATGGTTTCTGCTCAGGAAGAAGCTGCCTTACACAGCTTTTGCAGCACTATGGCTGGGTGTTGAAACAATTAATGAATCACTCAAACGTAGATGTGATATATCTTGACTTTGATAAGGTTGATCATGGGATATGTTACAAGCTACAGAGACTTGGCATTGGTGGAAAACTAAGAGAGTAGTTACATGACTTCTAAAAAGACAGAAGTCAAGCTGTGGCAGCCAATGGGGCCTTCTTCAACAGTCAAGGAACCTTCTGATGCTAACCTTCTACAGAAAGACCTAGATGCTATACATAAATGGGCTGAAGAAAACATGCAATTTAACGCAGGGAAATTTCGAGTCTTCTGCTAACAGCTGGCTTGTCATAACATGTTGCAAATAATACTTTGCACCAAAGGGAGCAGCAATCCCAGAGTCAAAATATGATGCATGATCTGGGGATTGATATGAGCAACAATGCTGCATTTCATGTGCATATCACCAAGATGGTGGTAATGAGCAGGTGAATGGTCAGATGGATTCTAAGAACTTTCAAAACAAGGGACCAGGAAACTATGCTGGCTCTATAGAGAATATCTGTCCTCAGCCACCTGGACTATTGTTCTCAACTGTGGTCACCGCACAGTGTTAAATTAACAGTGGAACTTGAGACAGTTCAACAGTACTGCACCAGGAAGATTGCATCAATGGAACAGTTGATCTACTGGGAGAGACTGAAAGAGCACCTTTGGCTGCAACTGTTTGACATCTAAAAAGTCATGCAGCCACTCTCCTAGTTTTCTGGTGATACCAAGGTCACATAGTTTGTGACACTATTTCAGTAACCAGTCAAAATGCTGTAATAGCTGTGTAAGGCAGCTAACTTCCTAGACAGAAGCTGTGTTGTGTGTTAGTGAGCAAGTTATTTTCTTCCAGGAACATGAGCAGCTTACTTCTGACAATGTGTACTATAACCTTGCTAGGATGTGAAGTCAGAGATATTGGCCTGTAATTTTTAGTATCTGCTCTGCATCCTCCTTTATGAACAGGGCATATTATACTTTTAACATTTTAGGAAGTCTACCATATGCAAGAGAACTCTGAAGAAGTATCTGCAGCCTTCTTTCTTGCACACTACATATTTCCAGTGGAGAGGTGAAGACACTTTGGAATTGTTTATTTAGCACTTCACTTATCCTCCTGTAGTCTGCAGTTAGTGAGCCATCATCTTCAAACTGGCCCTATCTTGTAGTGCACTGAAGCAGATCCTTTTGCAAACTTGTAGAAGGCTTTAGGATTCATTGTAAAATTTTCAACTGCCCTGGTTTCTCTTTCTACCCTTTCCTTTTAATGGGAAAGTCTGAGTGCTTCTTTGAGGAGGGATTTCTCACTATCATTAAGTTGTTTATTTGGGAAATTGGAGATCTTTATTCTCCATCTATCTCAGGGAATGATGCTTTGTATATTATAGCTCTCTTCTCTGGGACAAATTTAATGCATAATGCATTTGTGTGAGTATATACATGTGTGGCTGTGTGGTAAGTAGCGTGCTTACCAACCACATGGTTCCGGGTTCAGTCCCACTGCATAGCACCTTGGGTGGGTGTTTTCTACTCTAGCTTCGGGCTGACCAAAGCCTTGTGAGTGGATTTGGTAGATGGAAACTGAAAGAAGCCCATCATATATATATATATGTATATGTTTGTGTTTGTCCCCCCACTATCGCTTGACAACCGATGCTGGGGTGTTTACGTCTCCATAACTTAGTGGTTTAGCAAAAGAGATTGATAGAATAAGTACTAGGCTTACAAAGAATAAGCCCTGGGGTCGATTTGTTAGACCAAAGGTGGTGCTCCAGCATGGCTGCGGTCAAATGACTGAAACGAATAAAAGAATAAAAAAAAAAGAAAATATACATACACACACATGCATGCTTAGCTCTGTAGGAGCTCAGTTATGCCGATAAAGGTTGTTTTTGAGAACTGCATATTGCCAGCCTCTGTAGTTGCTACTGGGGCTCATTGCATAAAACTGAAGTACATAAAACTTTTGCAATTTATAGGATGGAGGAGTAAATGCAGTTTCTTGCGGGTCATTCAATGTGTTAAAAATAGCTGAATCTACTTCAAATCATGCCATACCATTTTAAAATGAAGGCTGTTCAATGATATAATCCTAGATACACTACTCCTGAAAACAAGATCAAATGAAATCCTTTGATCTGCTCAATTAGGTCTGACCCAAGGCTAAATAACAGCACTTAGAATGGATTAGAAAAAATTATAAAAATTATTAAATATGTTTCTTTAGGTTTTGAGTTCAAACCTTGTGAAGGTGGGTACTAACTTTCATCTTTCCGAGGTCAATAGATTGAGACTGATATAAGTGTGTAGAGAACTCAATGTCTAAAGGGTAGACTCAGGAAGACATGGGATGAAGTGATGAGAAAGTATCTTCAGACGCACCTCACAGAGGGAATGACAGGAGACCAAGACCCCTGGTGGTTTGCTGTGCTTGAGGAGACATGTCAAGCTAAGTAAAAGTGTGGCTGTCCTTGCATACAGGCATGTCTCCAGCTGAGCATTCTTAATCTTGCAGGCTTGTAGGTGCTAAGGCCATACGAAAAGTGCCCATACTGGTACTGTGTAAAAGCACCCAGTACACTCTGTAAAGTGGTTGGTGTTAGTAAGGGCATCCAGCTGTAGAAACCATGCCAAAACAGACATGAAGCTTGGGCAGCTCTTCAGCTGACCAGCTCCTGTCAAACCATCCAACCCATGCCAGCATGGAAAATGGACATTAAATGATGATGATGGTGATATACACACCCTTGATATAACTGAGTACATATACCCTTGATGATGGTGTCCAGGATGGGCCTATTCTAGTGACTAAAACCAGTAAAGGACTTCAAGAGATGTGCAACTGGAGCAGATGTTAGAAAACTAATCGAGATATTTACAATAAATGAGCACTTAAGAAAGATATGCACTCACTCTAACACATTAACTTGCAAAATTCATGAAATAATTTAATAAATTTAATTACGAAAATTATAATTATTTCCTGGCAGAATCAGTAGAGTGTAGGACAAAATGCTTCCTGGTGTTAGATCTGGCTTTTACCTTCTGAATTTAAATCCTACCAAAGTCAAATGCCTTTCATACTTCTGGGGCTGACAAGGTACTAAACATGAGGGGAGGGGGTATAATAAGAGTAACACTGGAACTGGTATAATCAACTGTTGTTCCTCATTCCTATACTCACTAATCTGAGTCTAATACCAGTCAGAAATTTACAGGAAGTTTCTTCATGACAACCAGTTGAGGGTAATGGTGCAAATCTGTGGCTGGTACAAAGTTCTAGTCAAACCAAGAGTGATGCATTGGTGGCGCAGTGAGGTAGACAGTGCCTCAAATGCAAAGAGCCAGGAACAGAAAAACTGGAAAGATGTAGTAAGTGGAGAATTATATCAGACAGCTGGAAGCCAGGCAACAGGTTTACATAGCAAATGGAGAAGCAGAAAGTAAGATGTTTACCTCTGCTCTACAATGTGAGAATCAGAGGAAAGAGGAAGATGCCTTAGAGAGAAGAAATTACAGAACTATCATCAAATTACTAGACTAGGACATGAAAGTAGCTCAAATAATTAGGAAGAGAATTAAACTAGATGAGATGCAGTTTGATTTTGTGCCTGGGAAAAGTACTACTAATTCACTTTTTGTAGTAAGACAACTTCAACAAAAGTATTTAACCAAAAGCAAGCCATTGTATTTGGCATTTGTTGACTAGGAGAAACTTTTGACTGAGTCCCTTGCTCTGTGATATGGTGATCTCTAAGAAAGTTAGGGATAGATGAATGACTGGTGAAAGCCACACAAACGACAGGCAGGGGCTGCTCTCAATAAGGTGAGAGTTAGCAATGAACTATATGTACAGGTTTGATTCTCAGTCCCTCCCCTCTATTTATCATAGTCCTCTAGGCGATAAGAGAGCAATTTAAAACTAGGACGAAATGTAGTTTGGCTTCGTCCCAGGGAGAAATACTGATGCTATTTTCATAGTCAAGCAACTGCAAGAGAAGTACTTAGCTAAAATAAACCATTATATTTCGCATTTGTTGATCCGGAGAGTAGGCTCTGAGGAAGCTAGAGTGGCTTGTGAAAGCTGTACAGGCCATATACAGAGATGCTGTCGGTAAGGTGAGAGTTAATCATGAGAACAGTGAAGAATTTGGTGTACAGGTAAGGGTTCATCAGTCCTCAGTCCCCTCCTTTTCATCATTGTCCTCCAGGCCATAACAGAGGAATTAAAGACTGGCAGCCCCTGGGAACTACTATATGCTGATGATCTTACCCTCATAGTGGATTCCATATCAGAGCTAGAAGAGAAATTCCTGGTGTAGAAGCAAAATCTGGAATCTAACGGTAACTTAGCAAAGACTAAGGTCTTAGTAAGCAAGAAATCAGACAGAACTCTATCCTCTTCAGGTAGGCGCTCAATTTGTCGGAAAAGTGTAGGCAGGAACTCCATATGGTGTATCCAATGTAAGCCATGGACACACAAGAGGTGCAATGGAATAATAGGAAGATTGTCAGAGAAAGTAGTGTTTATATGTGGAAGATGTACAGGATCCATAAAAATCACAGATACTTGGGAAATTGATTCTCTTAAATGCCCTGGTGGCTCATTAGAGGTAGTAGATAATCTCTGCTATCTAGGGGACCAAAGCAGTAATGGGGAGGATGTATAGAGAGTGTAATAGTTAGAATAAGAAAAGGATGGAGAAAATTCAGAGTGCTTTTACCTCTGTTGGCTACGAAAGGTTTCTCTCTCCGAGTGAAAGGAAGACTGTATGATGCATGTATACGGACAGCAATTCTACACAATAGTGAGACAAGGGCCCTGAATGCAGAGGACATGTGAAGGTTAGAAAGGAATGGGGATAGTATGCTCCACTAGATGTGTAATGTAAGTGTACATGTTGAACAGAGTGCTAGTGTATTGAGAGAGAAGTTAGGCATAAGAGGAATTGGTTGCTGTGTGCAAATAGATGCTGACAGTTCTATGAAGGTATGGTATGAAGTACTGAAGGACAACTTCAGGGCCTTAAAAGTTAAAGACCAAAGTTTTACTAAGCAGGAAAACAGACAGGACTCTACTCTCTTCTGGAAATAGCCCTGCTTGACATGGGAGAGAGGTGTAGGTAGAAATTCCATATGGTGTACCCAGTGCAAGCTATAAAAGTACAAGAGGTGCAATGGAATCACAGGAAGGTTAATGGAGAAAGCAAACTTTGTCTGTTATCAGTATTATTGTTTATTGCACAAGAGCAATAAACAATAAGAACATATGAAAAATGAATTTTTTCAAAAGCCCCAAAGGTTCCATAGAGGTAGTAGATTCAAGAACCCCTTTGGTCATGAATGACCATGGAACTGCACCTAGAAAGTTACCCTCAAAGGCACAAGCCTGGGCAAAGTTGTTTATGGAAGACCAGCTGTCACCCATGCATACCAGCCTCCCCTCTCCACGGCAGTGATGTTCATCATCATCGTCGTTTAACGTCTGCTTTCCATGCTAGCATGGGTTGGACGATCTGACTGAGGACTGATGAAACCAGATGGCTACACCAGGCTCCAATCTGATTTGGCAGAGTTTCTACAGCTGGATGCCCTTCCTGACACCAACCACTCCAAGAGTGTAGTAGGTGCTTTTACGTGCCACCGGCACGAAGGCCAGTCAGGTGGTACTGGCAATGGCCACGCTCAAAATGGTGTATTTTACGTGCCACCTGCACAGGAGCCAGTTCGGCGGCACTGGCAACGATCTCGCTCGAATGTCTTTACACGTGCCATCTGGCACAAGTGCCAGGAAGGCGATGCTGGGCACAGGTGCCATTGACGGTTTCGCTTTCGCTTGCCCCAATAGGTCTTTGCAAGCCGAGTTTCGTTTCCAATGAAGGAGACAACATTGGCATGGGTGCCAGTCGTCGAATTTAATTCGATTTCGATTTCGCTTGTCTCGACAGGTCTTCGCAAGTGGAGTTTAGTGTCCAATGAAGGAAGGTATGTATAAGTGGGCTGCCTGAGGCCTTAGGGAAAGGCAAAGGCTGATACAGCTTGGTGCCAGTGAAGTCATAACTCATTTCCATAGCTGAGTGAAGTGGAGCAGTGTGAAATAAAAGTGTCTTGTTCAAGAACACAACATGCAGCCCAGTCCGGGAATCAAACTCACTACCTCATGGTTGTGAGCCCAACGCTCTAACCACTGAGCTCACATAGTTTCTGTTATTTGGATGACCTACTTAGCAATGGTGGAGGATATTCTGAAAGCATAGTTGCTAGAATAAGATCAGAATGGAGAACGTTCAGAGAACTATTACCCCTCTTGGTGACAAAAAGGTCTCTCTGAGTAAATGGCAGATTTTATGACATTTATGTGTGAAAAACAATATTACATGGCAGTAAGATATGGACCCTGAATGCAGAGGATATGTGACGACTAGAAAGTAATGAAGATAATATGCTGAAATAGATGTGCAAACATTTTGAGAGAAAAATTGAGAAAAAGATGAAACAAATGTATGCAAGAGAGAAGACTGTACTAGTATGATTATGTGATGTATATAGATGAGGGCTTCACTTGAAATGATCAGAACCCATGGAAGAAGACATAAGACAAAGTACTGAAGGTTGATCTCAAGTTGTACCTCACAGAAGAGGTGAGAAAGGACTTGATTGGCTATTCATTGTGCTTAAAGAGACTGATCTGTGCAGTGAAAGTAAAGTCCCAAAAGCAACACGTCTATACATTCAGTGGGTCCTAGCCCTGCACCTAATCTGTCCCCTTCGGCTTTCCTTACATTCCCTAACTCTTCTACCTATGGCATTATTCAGCTACTGCAATTATATGAAAGCAGAACATACACTTATTTCATCCTCTTTTCATCCACTTCCTTTTAATATTCATGCCTTTTTCTCAATATCATCTCTTCCCATTTTATTTTTCACTCGTCACCCCTTTCTGTGCCTTCAGTGCTCAATTTTTCTCTCACAATGTTTGCACATCCATTCAAGCATATTAGCTTCATTACTTTCTAGTCATTACATGTCTTAGGATTGCCATACCTCAGCTTTAACACCCTTCATGTCTGCTGTTGACACCCCTACCACCTTTGCCCCCACTCACTAGCCATCTCTGACTCATTTCTTTCAATGTACATGTCTTCTGTCCCTACTCTCCCACTCTGCTTATCATCTTGTTTTCTTATCTATTTACAGGCTCAACATAATCCTGTGGCTCATTGGATCCTAACTGTCCAATCCCTGCTAGCATAGAAGACAGACATCAATTCCAGAATATGCAATTAAAGCAAACTTCTAATTAGATATTGCTGCTCTGACACCCCATCACCACCATCTTTTCTCTTCCAGCTATTCCTATCCATCCTTATATAATGTGGAGCATCTCTATAGCAAGACAGCTGTGCCTCTCCCTCCATCATACTTTAGCATCTTAACACCTGGCATAATTCCACCTCTCCATTCACTACAACTTCACTAGTGCTGGTGTCATGAAAAAAAGCACCCAGCATACTCTGTAAAGCGGTTGGTGTCAGGAAAGGCACCTTGCCACAAAAACTATGCCAAAGCAAATGTTAAACATGACAATCTTCTGGCTCATTGTATCCTGTCTAATTGCTGAACCCATGCCAGTAAGGAAGATAGATGTTAAATGATGATGCTGATATCCTGTATCATTGCAATATTTGTCCTGAGACAAATATTGGACATTTGATGTCCACGTTTCATGATGGCACCTGTTGGACAATTTGACAGGATCTGACAGACCCAAGAATTACACTGTTTGACATGGTTTCTTTGGCTGGATGCTCTTCCTAATACCACCCACTTAACTGTGTATTGAGTGCTTTTTATCATGTTACCAGCATTAGTGAGGTTGCCATGCAACTGTCAAGACTATGAACCTTGAGTGGAGAGGGGGAACTTAATGCCAAGAGAATAAGGAGTCTCTTATGGACTTGCTGTGTTAAAAACACAATCAATATCAGAAAGAGACAAAAATTCCTCCCAGCATTGACCAGTAAGAGCATCAGATGCATTTCAACCTTTCTGGGCTTTTCTTAACACAGCAGGTCCACAAGGAATGTTATCTCAGGACAAATACTGCAGTAATTGGCCTACTAACAGCGTATATACATTAATTATGACACATAGACCGTTATATATGTATACACACAAACACACATCTATACAGTCATATTTAGATAAGTAGACAGGGATAAATTATCCAGGTGGGTACTGTATGAGCACTCAGTTATAATCTGGGTTCAGGTTATTCGCATTGACCTGTAAGAAGCACCAAGGATTACTTAGGATGTGTAATTCCATTGGGTATATATCTGTGTATCATACTTAAAGCAAATATATTGTTGATAAATTGCAGTTTATCAGACATTGACCAATATATGTTATGAGTATGATAAACAGATTGGTATTTTGAACTAATACTACTTCAGTTGCACATGATGAATATACTGAGTCTATCACAAAACTAAAAGCCCATTAAACCAAAGCCAGTCTATTTCTATGGCATATAAGCAGCTGAATACAATACTTGGCTTTGTAGGGAATGCTGACAAAACCTCAAGGCACTCTGAGATGTCAGCTGGTAGTAAAACTGTATCCGTTTATACAGAGTGATAATGAAAACAAAAAAAAAAAAACCCAGTGTTATTCAGTAATACTTGTTATAACTGTTGACTGTGGTAAAGTGCTTCCTTGTGCCATAGTCAAATGTAAAAGGATTAAATCTGTTAATGATGCCATAAGTGCATGTATAGCACTGTAGTTGAAAAGTTTGCTTCTCAACCATGTGGGTTTGGGTTCAATCCCATTGTGTGACATCTTGATCAAGTGTCTTCTACTATAGACCTGGGTTGATGAAAGCTTTGTGAGTGGATGCAGTAGAAGGAAAGTGTTTGCTAATATTTTCAAATTGCTTGTATGAATATGTGGCAGGCTGTGTTGTCATTTTCTCCTATCAGCATAATAATCTGAGCACTTTATACCTTCAAAGCTGTGTGGAATAAATAACCTCTTACTTACAAAACAGGTTATGGGTTAGTGTCAAGAAAGACCTGCCTTAAATAACGTATTCATCAAACTCATGCATGCACAGAAAAACAAATACATAATTAATGAACAAATGAACAAGGTGCGGGAGTGGCTGTGTGGTAAGTAGCTTGCTTACCAACCACATGGTTCTGGGTTCAGTCCCACTGCGTGGCACTTTGGGTAAATGTCTTCTACTATAGCCTCGGGCTGACCAAAGCCTTGTGAGTGGATTTTGTAGATGGAAACTGAAAGAAGCCCGTCGTATACATGTATATATATATATATATATATATAT
>NC_068993.1:33051238-33053659 GCF_001194135.2 Octopus bimaculoides
CTTGACAACCGATGCTGGTGTGTTTACGTCCCCGTAACGTAGCGGTTCAGCAAAAGAGACCGATAGAATAAGTACTAGGCTTCCAAAGAATAAGTCCTAGGGTCGATTTGCTCGACTAAAGGCAGTGCTCCAGCATGGCCGCAGTCAAATGACTGAAACAAGTGAAAGAATAAATATAAACATACATAAATACAAATGCAAATACACATACACACATATTTATGTATATACATATATACTATGTTGGCACCACGTAAAAACACCCTTGCTGGTGCCATGTAAAAACACCCAGCACATTCTGTAAAGTGGGTGGCATAAAGAAGGGCATGGAAAACGGACATTAAAATGATGAGGAGGACATATATATGTGCATACACACATGAACAGATAAAGTTCAGTAGACTGAAATCACATGAAATGGGAGTTCTGGCACCCATAAGAGATTATTTTCATGTTACAATTTACACACACACACACACGTGTGTGTATATATATATATATATATATATATATATATATCATCATGTTGGCATAGGCTGGGCCCTCTCTCTATACACACACACAGACAAAAAGTTAAATACAAATACTTATCTGTATATTCAATGTTAGTGTGCATGGAGAACAAAGTACAAATGTGCAGAGAGAAAAACTGGGCATGCATTTCTGTCTCTTTCCAGATAGAGAAGTCCTGCATTCACTTCTTCAGCAAGGGACTTGCTGTTGTCCTTCTATCATACTTTACTTTCATTTCCCTCATTATTATATCCCACCTAGTTGAGGGATCTTGTCTTGCAGGTACATGGTGATATCACCAGTGCTGGTGCCACAAAAAAAAAAAAAAAAAAAAACATTCCACACACTCTAAAGTATCCAGCCATAGAAACCATGCCAAAGCAGACTTTGGAGCTCAGTGCAGCCCTCTTTGTCAGTTCATGTTGTTCCCACCAACACATGCAAGCAAAGAAAAAAATGACATTAAATGATGATATAAGCATACATACATATGTATGTTGTTGTCTAGAGAGAATCATCATGCAAATATAATTAACACACTGGTTCAATTCCACTCATTTATCAAACATCCGTTTTTTTTTTGTTTTTTGAAACCTTCTCAGTAACTATTGAGTCATAGAGAAGGTTGCAAAAAACCAATGAAAAAGCTTTGACAAAAACAAAAAAAATTGGATATTTAATAACTGAGTGGAACTGAACCAGTGTGTGTGTATTTATATTGGCATGATGACTCTCCTAGACACTACAAAATTTGTTTCAACACATGAATTCACATAAAACATCTTGCAAACCAGATACAAAAGTGAAGTGTGTGTATATATATATATCATCATCATCATCGTTTAACGTCCGCTTTCCATGCTAGCATGGGTTGGACGATTTGACTGAGGACTGGTGAAACCGGATGGCAACACCAGGCTCCAGTCTGATTTGGCAGAGTTTCTACAGCTGGATGCCCTTCCTCACGCCAACCACTCATATATATGATTAAACAGAATCCAAAGACGCTAGTGCTAGTCTGCATCAGCAAGACATACAGTAAACTTGATGGAATGAGTACAGCGAACTTGTGGGGAAGGGAAAATCCAATGTTTCAGACAGAGTCATCTTCAGGGAAAAGTTAAAAGACATATTATTAAGAGACAGCAGAGACTGTAACTTAGAAGATATAAAACTCAATAATTTCTCTCCTTTCAACTTTTCCTTGAGAGGTTGTCTGAAACACTGAATTTTTCACTCCCAATGGCAAGTTCACTGTACACTTTTTATAGATTTTTCTGTCTGTCTGTCTCTATATTTATATATGCGCACACAAATCATTGCAGACATAAATATTTATCACTCATGCTCTATCATTTTTATGTCTGTTTTCCATGCTAGCATAAGTTGGACAGTTTAACAGGATCCATGGGACAGGAACAATGTCTTTTTCCAGCATCTCAGCTTTGGAATGGTTCCTATAGCTGGAAGTGTACTGGGCGTTTTTAAATTATTTTTTTTTTATCACAGCACCAGTACTAGTGAAGTCACCTTGTAGCACGTGACTAAAGAGCCCACCCCCTTAGGTGAGGATAGGAAATAGGGTGGGTGATTTATGTAACTTAAAGTTTGACAGAGGGGCAGGGACAAGTTTATTGTAGAGAGGGAGGCCACTGGCTGGCTCTCATTTTACATGTGGATGGCTGTGGCTGGAATGGCGCCAGAAAGAGAGAGAAATATGATCAGGCGACCATCAACGTAACAAGGTGAATAGAAGGCAGTGGGGAGCAGAAAAAATCAGTGAAGATAGGTAAGGTTGCAAGAGGGGGGTGGGCAGTGAAAGATGGATAGAAACATGAAGTAGGTGGTCAGATGTACATAGGAGTGAAGTTTACCATTTAAATAGAGAACAAGGGTGAATTGGGGGGG
>NC_068993.1:33053678-33056648 GCF_001194135.2 Octopus bimaculoides
GGTCGACGGTAAATATGAATGGGGCGCAACGTAAAAACGACAGGTGGAAGTTACAAGTTCAGAGAAGAGGGAGCAGTGACTATCAGTACAGAAATGGTGATATGATATGGTTTGTATTTATATTATATGCATGCAGCTCTCTCTTTACAGATATACGCACACACACACACACACGTATATATAAATACATATATACACATATTTATCCACACATACATATTTTTGCACATATACACATATATATGAGATGAGTTTGAGCCAATTTATTGCAGTTTATTAAAAACGAAAAAGTTTCAAAACAAAGAAAATTTTAAAATATAAATTTAATTAAAAAAAAAACCCATTAATTTAATTGCGGAAGTCCATCCGCCACTGGAAAACTACACATGTGAGTTTGTTTGTAAAAATTCTAAATACATTATATCGATATTTTTATAAAATTATAGAAACGCTAAAACCGCATACTTACAACATTTCAAGAAATAAACTGTAGAAAGCTATTGACTGGATATAGGAAGAAAATCAACCTAATCCAGTTAGAAGAATCAACTAAAATTGAAAATCTATCAAAGCAGCAATTGCTGGTTGCCGTGTTGCACAGAGATGAGTGACGGGTTTGAGACGAGAAAAGAGCATTAGACAGCAAAAGCTTGTAGCAACCATTATTAAGCCGCTCCTTCGTAGTACGGAAAAGCAAGAGGTTTGTCAAGAAATTTGCTATCTCATAAACTAACGATTTGTTTTGTAGCAATGATTAAAAAAAAAAAAATTAATCAAAATAAATTTAATTAGGCTCGAAGTTGTAATCGCTGCGGCTGCAAAACATTTTCGATATTATTTATATTTTAGTGAAAGGAAGGGAGAATGTAAAGTATTAAAGCCGCTACCGGTGTAATATCGTAAAATGTTTATCTTGAAAATATATGCAAAGAAATTATTACATAAGTTATAAGTTTGATATGTGTAAGGTGCGAAACTGTAAGTCTTTCAGTGACTTATGTATCTTTGCTGCTGATAAGTAAAGATACATAAGTTGTAGTGCATTTATAACTGGCACCAATTAATGTATATTCCTTAGCATCTTTACTTCCTCGGTAGCTTTTCCTTTTCACTTTCAAGTTTCCTTTTTATTTTCACTTGTTTTGTAACAATAAATCCTAGTACGGTGCTGTCAATTTCCATTTTATAAACACCACTTGACGATCTGCTTCGCAAGCTCAAAGCCAGAAATATTTAGGTAAAGAGTAGAAGTCATTTCCATCAAACTAAAGCCATACACTGGAAACAATGTTATCGATAGTTTTTGAGGAATAATAATAAAAGCTGTTACCATAGCTAAATTTAAACATTATAACTTAAATTTTTAGATGATATTAATTACAGAATTACCTCTCCTCCGCTTCTTACTCACCTTCAATAATAACGAAAATATGAACATGAAGTTTCATTTATTATTAGCAATAGCGAGAATCCAGATTGAAGTCTTAGATATTTTAACTAATATCTAATATATATTATTTGGAATAAACTTGTTAACTATTCTTCGAATATTAGATTGGAACCGCTGATATAAAATTCATATTAGCAACGAACCGGCATTTCTTGATGGTCCTATCAATAAAAGACAGACATAGATTGGAAAGTAAAATGCTTATTTTAAATTAGGCACAAAGCCAGTTTTTATTGGAGAAGGAATGTATTCAACTGTTCAGCGCAGTATATGACTGGTATTATCGAATCTCGGCTGGATTTGAAATAAGAAAGTAACAGGATGAATCGAAATAGTGAGGCATTTATTCCAGCATTTGTACTTTTGTTTGTCAATTCCATAACTGTTAAATTTCCTCCATTAAATTACACTAGTTTCTCTCTGGCCTCACATCCAATGTCTGATATGTTTTTTTTTAAAGATAGTTGGTTGTGATATAAGACTCTCTGACTGCTATTTCTAGCAGACTGAGCGATCGCAGACATAGTTTATCCTTTTATGTTCCTATGTAAACACCCCAATGTCGACCTTTTCAAACCAATATATTGCAAGCCTTGTCTTTAATCAAAGCAATTAACAAGTGAATGCTGGAGTGCAGGTGGTCAGCTTTAAGCATGTCCACTACTCAGCGACTGAAGGCATTTTACTTCACTTTTGTTGAAAGGAATGAACATCACGACTCATTTATTCTGTTCTGTAATATAACAGTCCTTGATGTAGAGAGAAAGATCTAATAATTAGTTTTCCCCCTTTAACCATTCTAGATTATAAAAAATTTCTTCTTAAACTTTTTCAGTTATCCACCTCCACTAATTTAAGAGATGAAAATTCTACGGTAACTGGCTAGTTTGTACAGATAAATAAATAAATAAATAATAATTTTAAAAGAAATTAAACTTTGAGAGACTAATGGAGCTGTAGCGCAATTGCTTTCTCTATATGCTGAATAAGTGCACTGAATATTATTTTTTTATCTAATCATTAAATTTCGCTGTAAAAGACATCATTGTAATTTTATAAATATCTTTTAATTTTTAAAGTGTAAATATTTAACAGATTTTTACTTTATGTGAATTTTATTTAAGTGCGGGACTACACATTTCAATCATGGAGGAAGACCACGCATACGACACGCTTAGCTCCGGCTCTGAGAGGTAAAACTACTCGTATCTTTTGACCAATATCAACATCGGTTACACATTAAACACGTACATACACAAATCTGTGTGTATATATATACATTTCCCCTCTCCATATTTTGATGAGGTTTTAAGCTAACAGGTTTGGGGTTTAACGATACGCCGTAAGGCCAAACCTCTTATGGACGAGAAACCCAGGGTAACCCTATAAACCGGCCTTCCCCATTATAATATTAACTGCTCTACATCTTAGAGTGTGCTTCTTCTCCGGATTTGTATTTCTACAAACGATATATGTATATATATATATATATATATATATATATATATATATATATATAT
>NC_068993.1:33059292-33068550 GCF_001194135.2 Octopus bimaculoides
AAATAATTGAACATACACACACACACACACAGGCATATTGCAATTTTTTGCGACATTTCTAGTTTCATTTTGTAGGTATACTCTTTTTACTCGTTTCAGTTATTTGACTGTAGCCATGCTGGAGCAACACCTCTAGTTGAACAAATCGACCCCAGGGCTTATTCTTTGTAAGCCTAGTACTAACTCTATCGGAATCTTTTTGCTGAACTGATATGTTACGGGGACGTAAACACACCAACATCGGTTGTTAAGTGATTTGATTGAAGTGTATTTGTTAAAAATTTCATACAAAAATATCCATCTAGAAGTTATGAGGCAACAAAGTTGGTGGGGCACACATGTAGAGGTATACTGACCTGGGAATTAATCTCCACCACCCGAACTAGAATATACAATGTGACTTGTCTTTTAAAGATAGTAGGCTCTAGTCTAAGGAATATTTGGTTGCTATTCATTGAATTAGACCACTGACCGACAACATAATATCTATGACCATCTCGTCTTTTATTCAGACATAGTGTATCTTGAACTACATTCATCATATTCTTTGTCATCATCATCATCATCATTTAACGTCCATGTTCCATGCTGGTATGGGTTGGATGGCTTGACCAGAGCTGGCAAGCCAGAGAGCTACAGTCTGATTTTCACTGTTTCTATGGCTGGACACCCTTCCTAATGGCAGCCACTTTACACAGTGTGCTGTGTGCATTTAATGTGGCATTGGCAGAGGGCTCTTGCAGGCCAATCCTCTTCACTAGGTGGAGCAGCCTTAACACTTCTGCTGTGAATTATGGGTCTTCTTTCTACAGCAAGGTGCCAGGTATCTTGGTCCTTTGTTATCTCATTTGAAAGGTTCAGCATCCTGAGGTCGTCCTTTAGTACTTCTTCTCATGTTTTCTTGGATCTCTCTCTTCCACATGTTCCATCTACTTCGAAAGACTGGCGCTTCTTCACGGTGCTGTTGGAATCCATCTGCATCACATGACCAAACCAGTGCAGTCTTCTCCCTTGCACAATGCATCGATTTCCTCTTATGTCATATTCTATTCCAATACACTAGCACTCTGTCAACCATGTACATTTATATTACACATCCAGCAGAGTATACCAGTCTCATTCCTCTCTAACCTTCACATGTCCTGGACATTCAGGGCCCATTTCTCACTACCAGGTATAATTGCTGTCCATATACATGCACCATACAGTCTTCCATTCACTCAGAGAGAGAAACTTTTTGTTGCCAATGAAGGTAAAAGCTCTCTGGATTTCTTCCGTCCTATTCTTATTCTATCTATCATACTCTCCGTGCATCCTTCCCCACTACTAATTTGGTTCCCTAGGTAGCAGAAATTATTCACTATCTCTAATGAGCCACCAGGGCATTGGAGAGAATCAATTTCCCCAGTCTCTATAGTTTTTATGGATCCTGTGCATCTTCCACATACGAATACTACTTTCTCTGATAACCTTCCTATTATTACACTGCACCTCTTGTGTGTCCTTATTCCTTATTAAAGATGGTAGTGAGCTGTGCTTTGTGGGAGATTCAACTGCTATTTTTCAGCAAACTGAGCCTTGGTTTTCTGTGCTGGCAGAATTGTTAGAGTATCAGAACAAATGCTTCCAGACATTTGTTCTGGCTCTTTACATTCTGAGGTCAGTTTTGCTTTTCATCCTTTCAGAGTTTTGATATAATAAAGTACCACAGTTCAATGGTATAAACTTATCCCTTGCCCTCAAAATTGCTGGCCCTGTACCTAAATTAGAAACTGTTATACATATAGTAATGTTGCATGCTCCACACTATATCGATGACCCCCAAACCTAAGATGAAAATAATCAGTGCTACTTATAACATGACTGCCAGTTCAAATAAAGGATTGAATCAGTGTCTCATCTATGTTAAAGAACCTCATCCAACAAAAGAGCTTTTACATAATTAGAAATAAAAGCCAACTCTCCTTCAAATTGCATTATACTATCATAAAAATAGAAGGACAAATTAAATAATCTTTAGAAATAGTATGTTTGAAAATAAGTATCAATGGTCATGGCTGGCATTCCTTTAACCTTAATTCTTCTTGATCAGAGTTGACCCGGGGCTGTCAAATTATTTTTTAGTTTTAACTTCTTCTGGCCCTACTAGAGCATCAGTTAACAATTTTCCTCAATGTATTTTGAGGTTGTTTCAGTTGATTCTTGACTATTTCAAGTTCTATGGTAGGTAGTTAACCTATTTCTCTTGCTGTGTATGTATATCCATTTACAATTGGTTTCTCTATAGCGACTGAGACCTTTGGAGATATGCTATGCTTGAGAATATCTGGCAAGCCAAGTGAGACCATAACTGTGGCCTATGGCAGTGTAGCATAATTGGTCCATTTAAGAGTACCCTTCAATCATTGGGCAATAAACTGTGCTTGAGAAGACCTGTTGAGTCAAGTGAAATCATTGTTGTGGCCGATGCCAGTACCGCTTGACTGGCACCTGTGCCAGTGGCATGTAAAAAGCACCATTTGAGTGTGGTCGATGCCAGTCCCACTGGACTGGCTTCCGTGCCAGTGGAACATAAAATGCACCATGCGAATGTGGTTGATGCCAGTGCCACCTGACTGGTCCTGTGCCAGTGGCACATAAAACGCACCATTTGATTGTGGTCAATGCCAGTATCGCCTACCTAGCCCTCGTGTCAGTGGAATTTAAAAAGTACCCACTACACTCTCGGAGTGGTTGGCATTAGGAAGGGCATCCAACTGTAGAAATCTTGCCAGATCAGATTGGAGCCTGGTGCAGCTTTCTGGCTTGCCAGTCCTCAGTCAAACTGTCCAACCCATACCAGCATCGAAAGCAGATGTTAAACAATGATGACGATGATGATGATAGCTCTTGTCTATCAATTTCCACTCATGGCCCAGGGCATCTGTAGAAAATGCTTGCCTTAAGTACCATGCAATGGGATGGAATTCAAAGTCATGTGGTTGTTAAGTAAATTTCATAACCACACAAACCTGTGTGCACATGTTAATCTCTTCATTTTGACAGCATTTTATTTATACTTATCATTGCTTTATCAATTATCAAATTATTCCTTAGGTAATGTTTGAATATTGGGTAAGAAGAAAATATCCTTAAATTTCATATTTTCTTAAAATTCTAGGCACAGATATAGCTGTGTGGTAAGAAGTTTGCTTCCCAACCATATGGTTTTGGGTTCAGTCCTACTGTGTGGCCACTTGGGCAAGTGTCCTCTGCTATAGCCTTGGGGTGACCAAAACCTTGTGAGTGAATTTGGTTGACAGAAACTGGAAGAAACTTGTCACACACACACACGTGTGTGTGTGTGTGCTTGTCCCCTTGTTTATGCCCTCCATAAAAGAGACTGATACAATATGTACCAAGCTTAAAAAACCAAATACTGGGGTTGATTCATTTGGCTAAAAAAACTTTGGCCAGCATGGCCACAGTTTAATGACTGAAAATATACAAGAAGCATAAATACCATTATTATCAGTGATCTACTTCCAATGATTTATAAGCTTCTTAGTACCATTTGTATAGAATTGTTTTTATTGGATGGAATAGAATTTTGAGAGGAGAGTTTCCCCTTCTTCATGTTTCAAGAACTGATCCATCAAGATGATTCTGTATACTTTGGAATAGGTAGTAAACAGATGGAATAATGTTCAGTAACAAAAGAGGGTGTAACATTTTTTTCCAGCTGAGGTTTTCAATTTGTTCAGATGTGATCTTTGTAGAATAGGGGCCATTGCTTTATCATGATGAAATACTACTCCTTTGCATTTCATTAAAGCAGGTCCCTTATTCTTCAAAGCAGTATTTAAACATTCTAACTGTAGACAATAAATGTCTGCTGCAATTGTTTCATTGCAACTCAAATTGAATCACACCTACACAAACTTACCAAACACTAACCAACACTCTTTTTGGATGGATGTCATATTTGGGTTGTAGTTTAGTCTGTTTACTTTCACTAAATTATTATCTGCATCATTGAACTTTCTCATAAAAGATTCACTGTTCACCACCAGTCATTAATTTGTCTAAAAATGGCAATATACATTCATGATGGTGTAGAACAGTGTGGATGTCCACTTATGCTCTGCTGATGTTTTCAGTCAAATTGTGGAGAACTAATTTTAGGCACTCTTCCAAGCGGATGGACTATTGAATGTTTTGAATTCTGCTTCTGGGCTAATTCTTCAGCCAGAACAGCACTATTTCAATCAAGTTCTGACAAAACCAGGTCTTCATTAAACTGAACAGGATGACGTGTTCATTAAGCATTTTTTAAGCTGAAATCACCCTTCCTAAACTTTTCAATGCATCTTGAGTGACTCTTTCAATTCAGTAATCTTTCTCATAAACACCATAAATATTTTGTATTGTTTCTGCCACATTATTCTTTTCTGAGCTTATAAAGCATTGAATGCCTTTAATGTTCCATGGACACCTTCAAGCTTTTGTTTAAAATGGTTGACAACAAATGAATTGAAATGAATGCAAGAGAAAGCAAATTAAAATTGTTTATCAGCTAATGGAATTGATGAAGTTGTGATTATGGTATTTTTATGAAAACAATGCCAGCTAAACTCTTAATAATCAGTTGAAAACAGTTGCTCTGAACTTCCATTTATGCTTTGATATTAATTTTCAGTGAAACTCCTTGTCTTTCTTCTGTTGTGTTCATAGGTAATATTGTATTATTGGGTTCTGCAAAATGAAAACTGGTTAAATTGTGTAAATGGGTTTCCCTTTCATTTTGTAGTCTGTATATCTCATCATCATTTTACACTTTTGAATTTTCATCTTATGTACACACACACACACACACACACACACACTCTCTCACTCACTCTTATATTCTTCCTTTCAGTGATGGAAGCTCTTTAGTCTTGCAAATGACACCATCATTTTACAATTGCTTTTTGTACTGGATTGAACAGTTCAGTAGGATCCAACAAGTCAAAGGACCATTTTTTGCTCTGTGGTCTTTCTATGTGATTTCTATGACTGGATGCTTTTCCTAACACCAGCCATTGTGCAGAGTATGCTGGGTGCATTTTTCTTTCATGGCACCAGTACTATACAGGCTCTCTTTCCGTTGGCAAGGCAAACAAGTCTTTTCAATTTTGCATCATCTTTACTCAAATTGCTAACAATTTTACAGAGTGCACAAGCCCCATTGAAGTCGCCTTGTCACTTGCAAGCCTAAAGAGCTTCCATCATTGAAAGGAAGAATATAAGAGTGAGTGAGAGTGTGTGTACAAAAGACGAAAGATCATAAAATAGAGATTTATCTTTGGGGTCTTTCCTATAATATTGGAAGATCAGTTATTGATGAGAGAGAGAGAGAGAGAGATAAAACCTGGTTATTGAATAAATCATAGTATATAATTGTGGCTTATTTTATAAAATGATATCTAGAGGAAGGAAAGTCAATGTTGTTTTTGATAATCTTCAATTCTAGAACTGAGTTATTGAATTATATAATTCAGTAAAGCAAACTTTCTATCAGTTATACGATTTATTTTTCACATATCACCCTTTAATATTGCAGTGGTGTGATGGATGACTCAGATATTGCCAATCCAGAACCTGATACACTGACCTATACACAATCTCCATCCAAAGTTCCAAAGAGCCCAGCAAGGACTCTCTCCAAACGTGTGCGTACAGTAAGTACTTCTTCAACCAGTGACCGAGTGGTACAGACAGCGACTCGTACACTTTACACTGCTGGTCGACCACCATGGTATAACTCACAAGGACAACTGAAAGAAGCGTTTGTTATTGGTAAGTTTCTTTTCTGTTTCATATTCTAGATTTGCTATTTTTTCTTTAGTGTTGGAGGGTTTATGAGGGGCTGCTGAAAAGTTTGTGGCTTTTGGCAAAAGAAAATACAGGAGGATCAGTAAATTATGATTTTATTCAACATATTCCCCTCTCAGATTCACACAGTTATTGTAATGGTCCTTCAGTTTTTCTAAGCCCTGTAAAAGAACTCAGAATGTTGGGCTTCCAACCAGGCCTTCCACGATACCCTTAAAGCCAAGAACTTTCCACTATATGTGTAGCAATTTATTAATTTCCTTAAATAACACATTACTTTTGGTTGGTGTCAAAACAAGTATTTGTTTCAACCTTCAGAAATACTGTGCATAGAAATGTGCTGTGTTGCAGAGTTATTAAGTCATGCCAGCTATGAAAAGTAGATGTGAAACCAATAAGGATTTCATTTAGTAAGATTTCATTTAGTAACACACATATATATGTTCAGACGTGACTGAGTGATTAAGAAACTTATTTCCCAACCATCTGGTTTTTGGGTTCAGTTTCACTATACTGCACCTTCAGTGGTTTCTACTACAGCTTTGGGACCAACCAAAGCCTTGTGAGTGGATTTGGTCAATGAAAACTGAATGAAGCTATCATGTGTGCATATGTACATTGTAAGTGTGTGTTCTTGTGTCTGTGTTTCTTTGCTTTGACATCACATGATGGTTGTAAATGAGCATTATCATCATACAAGCAATGTTGTTTGTTTCCAGTTTTCTGTGAAAAATATGTTTGGCCATGGGGCAGTATTACCTTGTTTAGAAACAGACGAGGCTTGGTGACAGTAAAAATGTTCGACTGTAGAAAATCTGTCAACAAATTCCATGGATGTTAAAATGACGATAAATTCCAAGTTTGTAATTGTTTTAACATCTATTTTTCTAGGTTAACATCACGAATTGAAGGTGAGAGTTCATAGTTTGATTGATCAGTTTAATTGCGTTGAAGAGATTAGAATTTAATGCTTTATGAGAGTGACAGAAGAGAAAAGGCAATCTTTGTTTGGGCTGTAAGCCAGGTAGCAAGTTGAATGTTTGCAGCATATATCTGCTCATAAAAATTCCCCACTCACCTCCATTCATAAATATCACATCCTTTATAAATATGCTAAACCTTTACAAATATGCTAAATTACACAGTGATTTATTACCTTCACACATTCTTAACATAATCAAATCTTTTTCATAAAGATCTGGTTTCCTCTTTGAAGCCAGAGAGTAGTTTTATCTTGTAAAACTGCTTCTCCTTGTTATACAAACTCTATTCATTGTATATCTGAATTATGATCTCACTGTTTCATTGTGAGGCTCATGTGAGTCCATACTATAGCTCCTTTGTTACCTCAACATAACGTACGCCTGCTACTACGTTTTCTAGTTTTCAACCAAGGCCCATATAAGATTTTGTATATTGCTTCTGCAATACACAAAATATTTTCGCAATTTTTTATAAGCATGGCTGTGGTTAGAGTAGGCATGACTATGTGTTAAGAAGCTTGATTTCCAATCACATGTTTCCAGGTTCAGTCCTTCTGTGTGGCACCTCGTGCTGACCAAAGCATTGTGAGTAGATTTGGTAGACGGAAACTGAACGAGGCCTGTCGTGTATATATATGTATGTGTGTGTGTTTGTTCCCTCCATCACTGCTTGACAACCAGTACTGGTGTGTTTACGTCCTTGTAATTTAGCAGTTAAAAAAAAGAGCCGATAAAATAAACACTAGACTTATAAAGAATAAGTCCTGGGGTTGATTTCTTTGACTAAAAAACCCCTTAAAGGTGGTGTTCCAGCATGGCCACAGTCAAATGACTGAAACAAGTAAAAGAATAAAAGAATTCCTAATAATATTTAATTATAAAGATATAATAGATATTTCAAAACATTGAATGGTTCTGAGAGCCCAGGAATCAAAGGGATCCACAGGCAAAAGATGGTTAAGAACCACTACTCTAGACTGTACTAAACACAAGGGCTTCTTTCATTAAAGAAAACATTTATAATTTAGAGTTGAAACCAGTTAGCCATTATGTACTAAATGCAATGAAATCCTCCTCATCATTTCAATGTCCATTTTTCCATACTTCCATATGTTGGATGGAATTTATTGAAGCAGATTTTGTACAGCCAGATACCCTTCTTGTCACTAATTCTCATCTATTCCCAATGGTCAGACATGTTACTTTTTGCAGTCTGTTTGAAATTAATGACACTGCTTGTATGACAGTAACACTCATTTACAACTATTATGCAATATCAAAACAAGGAAATATTTACAACTTGCACACAAACCCATGCATATATATATATATGTTCATATGATGATATCTCCACAATGTGTTGATGAGAAAAACATGTAATCGCTACCAATATAGCAAGAGATTTCTCCGCAAAGGTCTAAAGTAGACTCCTTATGGATCAATCTCCTTGGTTATATATCAAAAATTTAAATGAGACTTTTGATGCTAATATCCATTATTATTGAAATTTATTCCTATGTCAAAATTTCTGTATAAGGCTATATTTAACTGTCAAATTTAAGTTAAATAGATAAATTACCTTACACATCTTCAGGGTAAAAGGTAAATAGCAAAAAGTAAACATCAAAAACATCGTCTCTAAGTCTGGTTCATATTCAAATTTCTCCTTAAATAAATTCCTCCTTAAATAAAGGTCCGTCAAAGGGAGAAAACCCCTCATAATATTATTAATTAATTATAAACAATCACATATTACAATGGAAATCTATATTATATTATCTTATACAGGAGATTGTTCAAGTTCTAGAAGGAATCCGCCATACAATCACAAATTGGATAAATTTGAAGAAGACATTTGGTCTGTAGTCAAGAACATTAAATTAAAAAAATCATCGAACATGAACCAGCATTTAAGACGTCTAGAAGAAATTACTAAGGAAATAAGGAACACTGACAAGATTCTGATGAAATCTGACAAAACAGGAAACATCTATAAATTAATCAGACAGCACTACACGGATTTGCTGAAGAAAGAAATTGAGACGAATGACAAGATAACAAATAAAAATACACTTAAGAAGGCAAATATGGAAACCAAAGAGATAATGGAAAAGTAACTCTATAGAGGACAAGAAAAATACTAAATTTATTCAATTTGATATAGCTAATTTTTATGCTTCCATTAACCCGATCATATTGAATAAGGCACTATGGTTTTTTCACAATAAGGCTGGGCTTACTAGAGAAGAAATTAAAGTGATATTAGCTGCTAGGAAATCCTTTGTTAGTTTTAATGATAAAGTATGGATATGTAAGGATACACCGGATGCTTTCGATGTCCCCATGGGTAGTTCTGACTCAGCACAAATAGCTGATATGATGGGTTCTTTTATTCTTTATGAATTGAATGATCAAGTTCCTA
>NC_068993.1:33068560-33074491 GCF_001194135.2 Octopus bimaculoides
TAGATTTTTTCGTAGAATGGGGATGAATATCATTTATGAAGATGATATTTCTGTAGCAAATTTCTTGGATGTGACATTAGATATTAAAAATGAGGCATATAGACCATATCATAAACCTTCAACTAACCTAAAATATATAAGTAAGTGGAGTAACCATCCTAGAAAAATTATTGATAATTTAGTTAGAAATATTTCATTAAGACTCTCTAGATTATCTGCTAATGATAAGATTTTTGATAATGAAGCTCAGTTCTATAATTTGGCATTAAATAGGGCAGGATACAAAGAGAAGGTTTACTATGTTGAACCTGATAGTAACAACTTTAAGACAGATAAGAATAATAGATATAAGAATAAACTAAGAGGAAATAAGGAAAATAAACCCAGAGATATTCATAAACGTAACATTAATTAAAATTGATGATAATATATGGTTCATAGTCTCCTTTGGTAGAAATGTTAAATCTAATTTGATTGCACAGTTTAGATAGGTGATAAGCAGATATTTCCCAAAGAATTCACACTATGGTAAAATTATTAATATACATAGCATTAGGTTTGGTGTCTCAAACACTATGAACTTAGCCCAAATAATTGCAGCTCATAATTTTAAAATACTTAAGTCAAAAGGAATTGGGGAGGATAGTGATGTGAACCCTGATATAAATGATAATAACAATAATAATAGTAATAATAATTGGAATATGATTACAGTAACAGAGGTTAACCCCAGAAGATTGAAGTTTGAAGGCCCTAATGCGAGAGTTAGAAATGTAGTTTATCAATGTAAAGTAAGGATTCAGACAGATGTTAGCCGATACCTGGGGTGATCTTCGGGACAAATCTGCAAAAAATTATCTAATCATTATAGTACCTTTAGAGATAGAAGTAAAATAGCAAGTACTAGTCTTAGTAAATTCATTTGGTAACTGAAAGAACAAAAAAAGCAATATTTGTTAGAATGGTCAATCATTGGGAGATTTTTCCCGTATGACAAAGGTAAGAGATATTGCTCGCTGTGTAATCTAGAATTATATTTGATATTATTCTCTAAGGGTAAGTTGATAAATAAACTAACACATAATGCTCTCAGATGTACCCATTATCCGAAACACGTTTCTCTGGTTTAAATGAATTATAAATTTCAGTATGATCGGGTATTATAGTATATTATAGTATAATATTAGGTCTTAAGGCAGGCCATATCAATGTATAATTTACCAATAGCAATTGTATTTGTATTTGTGATTATTTGCTAAAGTTTCTAGAGATAATATAATATAGATTGCCATTGTAATATGTGGTTGTTTATAATTAATTAATAATATTATGAGGGGTTTTCTCCCTTTGACGGACCTTTATTTAAGGAGAAATTTGAATATGAACCAGACTTAGAGACGATGTTTTTGGTGTTTACTTTTTGCTATTTACCTTTTACCCTGAAGATGTGAAAGGTAATTTATCTATTTAACTTGAATTTGACAGTTAAATATAGCCTTATACAGAAATTTTGATATAGGAATAAACTTCAATAATAATGGATATCAGCGTCAAAACTCTCATTTAAATTATTGATATATATATATATATATATATATATATATATATATGATGGACGTCTTGTAGTTTCCATCTACAGTCCATTCACAAGGCTTTCGTTGGCCTGGGGCTATAGTAGAAAGCACTTGCCTATAGTGCCACACTGTGGGATTGAACCTGAAACCATATGGTTGGGAAGTAAACTACTTAATCCCATAGCCGTGACTGCACCTATATTAAGATTATATTTGATAGGTTTAAGTGAAGGCAATGAGACTACTATTATTAGCAGGGTTGTTGTAACACCAAAGACTGGAGTTTTGGATTTACTTGTGCCTGTTAATCTGTTAAGAAAGTCTGTTAATCTCTCTTGTACATGTAGCCTATATGTGGAGTTCAGTTAAAGCTGTTGCGTTGACAAGAAAGTAATTTCGTTTTTTGCTAATAGATAGAGTTATGACTTTTGTCAATGTTGTGATTTTTTCCTTTTGACATTTGATAGCCATTACTTTAGCTTACTTTAGAAGCAAATTGCACGTAATTTTGTTTACAGCTGTTAGTTTAGTGTCAATTTTAACATGGAGTGCAAAAACGAACATTTTCGCCATATTTTGCTTTTTTATTTCCATAAAAGTAAGAAAGCTGCTTAGGCTCACCAAGAGATATGTGAAGTTTATAGTGTTGATTGCTTAAATGGTTTAAAAAATTCTGTTCAGGAGATTTTTCACTTGAAGATGACCAACGATATGCATCTTAAACGCAATGAAATCGACCTTTTTTGAAACAAATCATCACTGGTGATGAAAGATGGATTGTCTACAATAGCATCAATCGAAAATGGTCATGGTCCAAGTGTAATAAACCAGCACAAACCACATCGAAAGCTGAATTGCAGGATCTTTCTGATTTGACGGGCACCACTTGTTTTCTTAACGAAACACTTTCAAACTTGGGATACTGGTAGAATGTGTCATATAAAACATCTTTTTCTCTTAGCCTTCTTAACAAAAATTTATTCTTAATAAGTTATTTCATGTTAAAGTTGTCGTATTTCTGTAATTTCAACCAATCACTGACGTCTATTCAGCTGAATACAGTTACTGCTGTTTTTGTAAACAATAATTTTTGCCGGTGTCAAGAGTGTTATTCCCTGTTTAATTATATCATTATTCCCTAGTAAGGGTTTAGGGTTTTAGGGTTAGGGTTCGGGTTTTAGGGTTAGGGTTATGGTTTATGAGTTATAGGGTGTTAGGGTTATGAGTGAGGTTATGGCAAAAATAATCATAACACTAACCGTAACCCTAAAACTAACCCTAGCTCTAAAACCTGAACCCTAACCCTAAAGCTAAAACCAGTACAAATGCACGAACGATGTCATAAATAACAGTACCGCGGATAGTTGTTGTTGACAAACTATGGCACTAATTTTATTCAAGGGAAAAGATCCCATGACACCGTTAGAACATGTTGTTTACATTCCACGGCAATAATTGTTTTCACCTCAGTGATTGGTTGAAATTACCGAAATACGACAATTTTTTACATGAAATAACTTTGAATACAAAAATGTTTATCTGTACTATGACACAAAATATACAAGCATACGAAGTTTGAAAGTGTTTCGGTACCAAAAACACTACATGAACATAAATTAAAAGTGTTGCCCGTCAAATCAGAAAGATCCGAATTGCATTGTAAAAAGGTCATGCTGTCAATTTGGTGGTTATTACAAAGGTGTTGTGTATTCTGAGCTGCTTCTAAGGTACCAAACAATCAATTCAGATGTTTACTGTCAACAACTAATGAAACTGGAGGAAACAATCAAAGAAAAACGGCCAGAATTGGCAAATCGTTAAGGAATCTTTGCTAACTCTTGAAAAATTATTGGAGCTTGGTTGGAAAGTGATGTCACATCCACCATACAGCCCTGACCTTGCACCATCAGATTACCATTTATTTCGAAGTTTGCAAAATTCATTGAATGGTAAAACTTTCAATAATCATAATGACCTGAAATTGCACTTGCTTCAGTTTTTGGCTGATAAAGACCAGAAGTTCTATGAGTGCGGAATTATGAAGTTGTCAGAAAGATGCCAAAAAGTCATTGAACAAAATGGAAAATATATAATTGATTAACGTTTGTTCTTTGTATGAAAAGAAAATGACTTTTATTTCACACTAAAAAACCTAGACCACATACTTTCTTGCCAACCCAATATATTAAGTAAACAGTTTTTTTAGAACATTTTTTTCTGTTTGGAAAAGATGATGTTGCAAACAATATTACTATTTAATTTTAAAAATTTAGTGAGTTTGATGGAAAATTCAAGTGTGCATAAATGAAACTGAGTGGTCATGGATAGAATGCCCCTGACCATATGACTGCTCAGCTAGGGCTAAGCTTGAAGCTAAACTATATCTCTTAACATCTTGGAAATTTTCTGAGTGAAAAACTCAACGGAACTGATAATAGGAACAATAGTGTAAAAGGTTAGAGTTTTCTCCCTTACATCCTTCCCTGCAAATGGATGTCGGTGAGATATGTATTTCAGAAATGGTTGAACGATATAGTCCCTTGTGATACTGTGTGCCGCAAGAAGTTATGTTATTTCATGTATACTGTGCAATTTCCATTGTGCAGTGTTCCATAACAATCTTCTAACATTCACTAATTCTGTTTGATATCTGGCAGTTTACCATTTTACCATTTACTTCAAATAAAGAAAATTGATAAACAGTGGAAAAGTAACTTGGGTGTTGTCATGTTTCTTCATTACTTTCAGTCTTAACCCTTTTGACACCAACCTACCTTAGGTCATCCCTGGTTCTATGACACTCATTACTTGCTTAAAGAAACAATCTAGAGTGATGCAACAGTGTGGTTACTATTAATAATGCTTTCTGCTATAGGCACATGACCAGAAATTCTGTGGGAGGAGTGAGTCAATCACATCGATCCCAGTACTCAGCTGGTACTTATTTCATCAACCCCGAAAGGATAAAACGTAAGTCCACCTTGGCAGAATTTGAACTCAGAATGTAAAGATGGACAAATTGCTACTAAGTATTTTGTCTGACATGCTAACAATTCTACCAGCTTGCAGCCTTGTGGGTACTAATAATAATGCTAAGTTCAGTTGTGAGCTGCAAGGTTTATAGTTAGTATTGTGGGTTCAGACCTTGATGGGTTGATTTGCCTTTTGATTCCTTTAGAAGGGGTCAATAAAATATTTACTAGGTTTGGTTCACTCAGCTGATAGCCCTTTTGCCAATATGACATATAATGTGGACTCGCACATATAGTTTCATTGTCACACACACACTTAAGGATATTTGTATCTCTTTCAGGGTTGTGTGGTGGTAGTGCTTGTGGAAAAACTACTGTTGCTAATAAAATCATTGAAGCATTGAAAGTTCCATGGGTCAGCGTGCTTAGCATGGATTCATTCTATAAGGTATACCTTTTGAACACTTTTTCTCAGAAAGTTATCTTTCCCCTCAATTTATAAGATGATTACGTTTCATATTTAAATTCACCTTGTTCTTTATAGTCGTAATTTATTTACCCCTGCTTACTCTACCAACAGTTATAAGAACAAATACAAACAATGAGGCAAATTTTGGGCAGTTTGACTTGATAGAAATAGTAGGCAAACTTTCCTCATTGTATTTTTCAAAAAGGATAACCCTGATGTATATCATCACCATCATTCAATGTCCTCCTTCCATACTGGCTTCTGTCAAATGGTTTGACAGTAATTAGCAATTCAGAAGACTGTGCCATGCTCTACTGTATTTTTTGGCATGGCTTCTATGACTGGATGCCATTTCTAATGTCAACCACTTTACAGAGTGTACTGGGTGGTTTTTATGTGGCACCAGCAGCAGTGACGTCACCAAGAAATTGCAAGACAAGGCCCCCTCAGCTGAGTGGAGAGTAGTATTGAGGGAGGTGGCTTAGTATCTGGTGATGGAGTTAAGAGAAGGACAAAAATAGGTATCTTGCAGTAGAACAGATACATTGCTGTCATCATCATTATCGTTTAACGTCCGCTTTCCATGCTAGCATGGGTTGGACGATTTGACTGAGGACTGGTGAAAACCAGATGGCTACACCAGGATTCAATCTGATTTGGCAGAGTTTCTACAGCTGGATGCCCTTCCTAACGTCAACCACTCAGAGAGTGTAGTGGGTGCTTTTATGTGCCACCGGCATGAAGGCCAGTCAGCGGGGTACTGGCAATGGCCACGCTTGAAATTGTGTATTTTACGTGCCACCTGCACAGGAGCCAGTCCAGCGGGACTGGCAACGAACTCGCTCAAATGTCTTTTCACCTGCCAGGAAGGCGACGTTGGTAACGGTCACGCTCAAATGGTGCTATTTACGTGCCA
>NC_068993.1:33074602-33075375 GCF_001194135.2 Octopus bimaculoides
GAGTTACTGGTACTGGTGCCATCACGATTTCGCATTCGCTTGCCCCAACAGGTCTTCGCAAGCCGAGTTTAGTGTTCAACGAAGATGTTGGAATGGGTGCCAGTCTACAAATTTAGTTCGATTTCACTTGCCTCAACAGGTCTTCGCAAGCGGAGTTTAGTATCCAAAGAAGGAATATTACGCATAAGTAGGCTGGCTACATCCCTGGCAAGGCCTTGGATTTTGGTCTCACTTGGCTTGCCGGGTCTTCTCACGCACAACATATTTCCAAAGGTCTTGGTCAGAAGTCATTGCCTCGGTGAGACCTAAAGTTCAGAGGTTGTGCTTCACCACCTCATCCCAGGTCTTCCTGGGCCTGCCTCTTCCACGGGTTCCCTCAACCGCTAGGGTGTGGTACTTTTTCACACAGCTATCATCATTCATTCTCGCCACATGTCCATATCAGCCCAATCGTCTCTCTTGCACACCACAACTAATGCTTCTTAGGTCCAACTTTTCTCTCAAGATACTTACCCTCTGTCGGGTATGCACACTGACATTACACATCTATCAGAGCATACTGGCTTCATTCCTTGCGAGCTTACGCATGTCCTCAGCAGTCAAGGCCCATGTTTCACTGCCATGTAGCATGGCTGTTCGTACACATGTGTCATACAGTCTGCCTTTTACTCTGAGCGAGAGGCCCTTTGTCGCCAGCAAAAGTAAGAGCTCTCTGAACTTTGCCCAGGCTATTCTTATTCTAGCAGCTACACTTTCAGCGCACCCACCCCCAC
>NC_068993.1:33076143-33083256 GCF_001194135.2 Octopus bimaculoides
AACTTGATACCTCTGTAATTATTTGTGTCTAAAGCGTCACCTTTACCTTTGTAACAGTTGATTATGGTGCTGCTACACCAGTCATTGGGTATGACTCCTTCGTGTACCACCTGGTTAACAATACGGGTAACTAGGCTATAGCTGACACTGCCAGATATTTTGAGCATCTCTGCAGTGATTCCTGATGGGCCAGGGGCTTTCCCTGTCTTCATACTCATAATTGCTTTATCTACCATGGAACTGTTAACTCGGATAGCTGGTCCCTCTGTTGGGTCGACATTTGGCAGACTCTCTTTCTCCCATTCATTCTCTTTGTTGAGCAATCTTTCATAGTGACGTCTCCAAACCTCTTTCTTAGCGGCCTCATTTAGAGCAAGCGTACCATCATCCATGCGAACACATTTCTCTCCCACGACATCACAATTCTCTCTCACACACTGTCTTGCAACACGAAATACTTCAAGTCCTCACGACGCAGAACGTTGGCAAACTTCTTCTTGTCTGCTTCCCCTCTGGCTAGATAAACCTGTCTCTTAGCTTCCCTTCTAGCAGTCTGATACACTTCCCTGCTACCTCCATTCTTCCAGTCCTTCCAAGCCTGTTTCTTTTGTCTCATAGCCCTGTCAACCACACTGTTCCACCACCAAGTTACTTTGGGGCGAGAGGGGACTTTACACCAGCCACAGATCTTGTCGGTGGCACTCAGCAGGTTGTCCCGAAGGAACCTCCAGTTGTCTTCTATGTTGTATATATATATATATATATACATATATATATAAGTACCTTGAGAGAAGAGTTGGACCTAAGAAGCATCAGTTGTGGTGTGCAAGAGAGACGATTGCACTGGTATGGTCACGTGGCGAGAATGGATGAGGATAACTGTGTGAAAAGGAACCACACCCTAGCAGTTGAGGGAACCTGTAGAAGAGGTAGACCTGGGAAGACCTGGGATGAAGTGGTGAAGCACAACCTTCAAACATTACGCTTCACCGAGGCAATGACTAGTGACCGAGACATTTGGAAATATGCTGTGCATGAGAAGACTCAGCAAGACAAGTGAGACCATAACCCGTGGCCTTTACCAGGGGTGTAGCCAGCCACTTATGCGTACCTTTCCTTCTTGGACACAAAACTCTGCTTGCAAAGACCTGTTGAGGCAAGTGAAATCGAAATCGAACCAAATTCAACGACTGGCACTTATGCCAACCTTCCTTCATTGGACACTAAACTCTGCTTGCGAAGACCTGTTGGGGCAAGTGAAATCAAAATTGAACTAAATTCGATGACTAGTACCCGTGCCAGTGGAGCGCTAACAGCACCATCTGAGCGGGATCACTACCAGAGCAGCTGACTGGCTTCCGTGCCGGTGGCACGTAAAAAGCATCATTTGAGCATGATCGTTACCATCGTCGCCTTACTGGCACTTGTGCCGGTGGCATGTGAACAAAACATTCGAGTGAGGTCATTACCAGTGCTGCTAGACTGACTCGTGTGGAGGTGGCACGTAAAAAACACCATTTGAATGTGGCTGTTGCCAGTACCGCCAGACTGGTCCTCATGCCAGTGGCATGTAAAAGCACCCACTACACTTTTGGAGAGGTTGGCGTTAGGAAGGGCATCCAGCTGTAGAAACTCTGCCAGATCAGATTGGAGCCTGGTGCAGGCATCTGGTTTGCCAGTCCTCAGTCAAATCGTCCAACCCATGCTAGCATGGAAAGCGGACGTTAAACGACGACGATGATGAAGAAGAAGCAAAAGTAATTAATAAATCTAGGCACATATCTAGAAAGCACTCAGTGTTGAATGAACTTGGTTAATTACACCAAACTGATATCAATAAATTCAAGTAGGCACCATCAAGATTTCATAACTCTACCACAGAGATGTTTAAACAGAATGGGTAACCTTTTAAAATTATTATCCTGCTTTAATGAGAGAAGAAAAAGTAACAGCCATGACTCTTTACCTGACTTGTTAGACTGGGGAGAAGAAATTCTTCTCAGACTGAAGACCTGGCCTAAATGCTTTTGTAACAGACAGAATGGACTCTACTAAAAGCACCCTGGGTGGTGTTAAACAGAATAGTAAATTAAATCTATCATTCGTGACCGTTGCCAGTACCGCCTGACTGGCCTTCGTAGGGTTTTCGAGCGAGATCGTTGCCAGTGCCCCTGGACTGGCTCTTGTGCGGGTGACACATAAAAGACACCATTTCGAGCGTGGCCGTTGCCAGTACCGCCTGACTGGCCTTCGTGCAGGTGACACGTAAAAGCACCCACTACACTCTCTGAGTGGTTGGCGTTAGGAAGGGCATCCAGCTGTAGAAACTCTGCCAAATTAGATTGGAGCCTGGTGTTGCCATCCGGTTTCACCAGTCCTCAGTCAAATCGTCCAACCCATGCTAGCATGGAAAGCAGATGTTAAACGATGATGATGAGTTTCACAGAACTCAAGATTGTTTTTCTATCAACTTTGGTAACTATTCTGTGATATTACTTCAAAGGTTTAGTTTGGTGATAAAGGAAACTTTGAATTATTCTGCTCTGGTCCATTTCTGATGAACTAGTTTCTATTCTTGTTGTTATTTTGACTTAGTGATATGGTAATAGGGTTTCTTCCTGGATATGTATGGTTCCATTTGCTTCAGTTTCAATGCTAAATTGTTTCCATGTTTATTTTACAATTCTAGACATTTTTTGGAAGATATGGAATATTCATTAAACTTTAATATCATAGCTATCTTTCATCTTGTTTCACTCATTTTGACTGTGGCCATGCTAGGGCACCACCTTGACAGGATTTTTTAGTTGAACAAATCAACTCCTCAACTTATTGTTTTTTTAAACCTAGTACTTATTCTATCAGTCTCTTTTGCCAAACCACTAAGTTACAGGGATGTAAACACACCAACACCAGTTGTCAAGCTGTGTGTGTGAAACAAACACAGATGCAAAGACACACATACATAGATATACATGCATATATCATTGTCATCATTTAGCATCTGTTTTGCATGCTGGCATGGGTGAGATAGTTTGACTGGAACTGGTAAGTCAGAGAGCTGCATGAAAATCCAGTTTGTTTTGTCTTGGTTTCTATGGCTGGGTGCCCTTCCTGATGCCAACCACTCCACAGAGTGTACTGGGTGCCGTTTTTGTGTTACTGGCATGGGTGCCTTTTACACGTTACCAGCATTGGCCACAATTATAATTTCATTTAACTTGTCTTCTGAAGCACAACAAATTGCCAAAAGTCTCAATCACTGGTTGTTGCTTCTGTGAGACTCAGTATCCAAAAATCATATTTCAACACCTCTTCCCACATCCACCTGGGTCTACCTCTTCCACAGGTTCTTTTCATGGTTAGAGATTGGCACTTCTTTACACAGCTGTCCTTGTCCATATGCATCACATGGCCATACTAGCACAGCCTTCTCTCTTGCACACTACATCTGATGCCTGCTATACTCAATTTTATATGATAGTGTCAGTGTCTTGAGATATATACACACATATGTATATATATATGTATTGATTTTATTGACATTGTCAAGATTTGATTAAAATGGGGAATGGTCATCTTCAAAGATTTTAAAGGGTTAATTGATTTATTTACATTTTTAAATGTTTATTTCCATTAAAGGTTTTAAATGAAGAAGAAATTGCCCTGGCTGCCAACAATGAATACAATTTTGACCATCCTGATGCCTTTGACTTCGATTTACTTTTCCAAACATTGAAGAGGTTAAAGAAAGGCAAAATAGTTGAGGTTCCAGTTTACAACTTCACCACTCATGCCAGAGAAAAACAAACAGTGAGTTGAGAAATAGTTTTCTGTTATACATCATCATTACCAATGATTCATACATTGCTTCCACATCTGGGACTGTGTTGTGACTACACATACAGACGTCCTAGACCAATATTGTGCAAAAAAAAAAAAGATCTGACCAATTGGTCTGAAGTCTTAAACCATTACATTGCAAACTCTGAGCCATAGGAAGGTTGTGTCTCCTCAGTTCACTTTTTCTACTACTACTACTACTACTACAATGGCCTCTATTTCTTAGAACTGAATAGTCTCGTACTGGCTCCACTCAACCCCTAAATCTTGTGCCATCTCCACTCAAATACTCCTTACTCACTTCTCTCTTTTATCTTTCATGTTATGTCTCCCTCACTAACCCCTACACTATTCTATATACCCAGTCCTTATTCTCTACAGCATCAGTCCTCTGGAATTCCCTCTCTATCCAACTGCTGTGGCTCTTCATGAGGACCTACTATGTCACCCCTAGCAGTCTCGAACCTGCTTAAGCCATGGACACAATCATTACCTTTAAAACAAACCATTAAAAATATCCCATCATCTTGTATTTGAAAAATGAAATCCCTTTTTATTAAGTTACATATATGAAGTTTAGATATGATCTTAGAATAATGATGATTATTTTTTTGTATTTTTCTATTTTTGTAGAAAACTCTGTATGGTGCCAATGTAGTGGTGTTTGAAGGGATCCTGGCATTTGTAAATAAGAAAATTCGGGATGTAAGTTTTTTAATTAATTTTTTTCTCCAATAGCATACATTATTACTGTGTAATTGTGACATTGTATAAATTTTGTTCTAGATGTGTAAGTTGAAATTTTTTTCATAGAATTTCTTCCGTAATGTTTGTTTAAAAGTTTTTTAATATTATTTAAAAAATTTTCCAGATTTTTTTTTGTATTCTGTCTTGCTTTAACTATTTTATGTCTAAATTTCTGAAATGACTTCCATCAGCCAATTTCTTTACTTAATGTATGATGTAAGCACTTGTTCCTTAACTCAATACTGATGCTTTACTACAAATTCTTCTACTTCACTTCTAGAACTTCTTTTTACAGACTTTGGACTCCCTTCCCATTCCTGAAAGTTATTAATTTGTGTCTCTGTGGGATAAGCTTAATATGGCTGATCTTTTTATTGAATTTTTACAGTTACTGGACATGAAAATATTTGTAGATACTGATTCTGATGAATGTCTTGCCAGACGCCTAAGAAGGGATATTGCTGAACGAGGACGAGATCTTCATGGCATTCTGAAGATGTACAACAAATTTGTGAAACCTTCCTTTGATTATTACATCGCTCCAACCATGAGTTATGCTGACATTATTGTTCCACATGGTAAACTATTTAATAGTGTCTTCTGTTACATCAACAAGACAACCTTTGGATGGCCATTGTTGGAATGCTTTTGATCATAAGCCTTCTTCATTGGGCCAACCTAGAGTTAAACAATAACTACCATTATAGAACTGTTTATTTGTTGATATATCTTGAATGTTTTAGGTAAAGGCAACTGTTTCAATAGATGTTTACAATCTCATTTATTTCTATGTAACTGTAGGAGTGGGTTTTGCAAAGGAGGTTCAATTCCCAGATGAGCCATTGCATTTCACTTTCATTAATTCTTAGGACTTCCAATTTCCAACCAGAGTCAATGGCCATTTTTACCTCAGATCTAGGGCCTCCATTAGTCAGAGTTGGCCATGCATCTTTATGCACAAGGTTCATTTTTTTCACTTTTTAAAGAGTATTGGTTTCCTTTGTATGCAGGTCTCTCTTTTTTGTGCCACCAATAATGTCAAGGCTGGTACAGTTTGGTACCAGTGTCATCAGAGGTGTAACTGGCAGAACACAGAACAAGTTTATCGTCTCATCCAACACTGTAACAGTTCTGTTAAGCCACTGCCTTGGAATGGTATTTTTTCTTTTATTGACCTAAAAAGGATGGAAAGCAAATTTGGCTTTGGTGGAATTTGAACTCACTGCACTGAGCATTGGAACAAATACCACAAGGCATTCTACTCAGTGCTCTAATAACTCTGCCTGTCTACATTTTCAGATAACATAATGCCTGCTAGTGTTTAACCCTTTTGATACTAATCCGGCTGAAACTGCCTCTTGGACTGTAATACAAATGTCTTGTTTTCAAAAGTTCTGAATTAGAATCTTCCACCAAACCTTGGTTACAATTTATGTTCCTAACACCAGCTTAAAGATAACTAAGTTCATCATCATCATCATCATCATCATCGTCGTTTAACGTCCGCTTTCCATGCTAGCATGGGTTGGACGATTTGACTGAGGACTGGTGAAACCAGATGGCTACACCAGGCTCCAATCTGATTTGGTAGAGTTTCTACAGCTGAATGCCCTTCCTAACGCCAACCACTCAGAGAGTGTAGTGGGTGCTTTTACGTGCCACCGGTACAAAGGCCAGTCAGGCGGTACTAGCAACGGCCACGCTCAAAATGGTAAACACAGAGCATCTCAACAAAAGTATGATAACAAAAGGGTTAAGTTTGACATTCTTATAGATATGGTGCCCTTAGGCTTCCATAGAGGTTCATCATTCAATAATTTACTGAAGATTTTACTGGGTCACCTCAGCACACTGTATATGAGGCACAGTGCATTATATAAATGTTAGTACTCAACTGGGGTTAATAATCTTAATCTTTAGTTACAGTTTCTCATTCAAACTACATAATAGGCAGAATTGTCGAATTAAGACAGTAGGGTGTTTTGAGGAAGATTTGGCTGCTATTTCTACCAGGTGTAGCTACCGTGTAGAGGTCTGAACTTAATTTTCATTCACATCTTTGCATTTCAAAAATTTAACATAATCTTTTCCATAAATCAACTATCATAAAAATTTTATACGATGACTTCACATTTTCTATGTGTGTGTACCTTAGAAGACGTCAATCACGACACACACCTTCACTCACTCACTCTCTCTCTCTTTCTCTCTCACATACACACATGCAAGCACGCACACACACGCACATGTCCATTTCATATATCTTCTTTCAATTTCTGCTCTCTGCAAATAAAATTTTTTATGGATACAACTGCTTACAAAAATTGGGATTAATGTAAAATTTCTTTCTATGGTCACAATTAAATCAATGTTCTAATGATTAGACAGAGGTCCAATAAAAATAGCTCTCAGAAACAGACTACATACAAATACGTCAATCATATATATATGTATATATTTATATATGTGTATATATATATATGTATATATGTATGTATGTGTGTGTATATATATATATATATA
>NC_068993.1:33087633-33097645 GCF_001194135.2 Octopus bimaculoides
TATATATATGTATGTATATATATACATTTTGACAGACCGGTCACTGGACAATCTTATATGTATGTATATATATATATATGTATGTGTATATATATATGTATATATATATGTATGTGTATATATATATGTATATATATATGTATGTATATATATATATATGTATGTATATATATATGTATGTGTATATATATATGTATATATATATGTATGTGTATATATATGTATGTATATATATATGTATGTGTATATATATATGTATATATGTATGTATGTGTGTGTATATATATATATATATATACGTGCACACACACATCACACTGTATTGACCAGACTATTGGATGTTATACACCATTAGCCACAATATGCTTCCAATTCTTTCTTGAGTCTACCATTCTTTTCCATCTTGGTTCAACTTGTTGAACGAAATTGTCTTATCATTGTGGAGGCCTTCCGAATGGCCTTTCCCGATCTCTTGGGTACCACTCAGAAACCGAATTGGTCCACCTGTTGTCTGTGAACCTTAAATAAAATTTGTTCCCACTCAAAACAACTTTTGCCATAATTTTGACTACATTTTTTACTGAGTCCCACCATCAGTAAATATGCAATTAGTATTCTTAAATTTATTTAAAAATAACTTTAAATGAACATTTACACACACACACACACACACACACATTTATTCTTATTTTAACTCTCTTTCATCATCATCATCATCTTTCAGGTGGTCAGAATAATGTTGCCATCAATCTGATTGTTCTTCATGTTCATAAAGAACTACAGAAGGTAAAGTCCTTTAATAAAGTCTTTTTTATTTGGTAAACTTGATGTCATATCATTATAGAAGTAATTACATTTATGGCAGGGGTGGGGGTAGAAGTGGTGACTCACATCATGAACAGTTTTGGTTCCATAGTAGCTGGCAATATGGATAGTAAATTATGTATGGTGTTATGGTGTGTGGAGTGAATTATATGTTTATTTGTATATGGAGGCAGCATGGTGGTCCCAGGTTCAATCCTACTGTATAGCATCTTGTGTAAGTGTATTTTACCATAGCCTTGGGTTGACCCAAGCCTTGTGAATATAATTGAGTGCATGGAAACTGTGTAGAAGCCTGAAGGGGTTCAGCTTTGTACTTAGCTACTGTAATGTTAAATCAAGGAGTTGGTTATTTATTTGCTCAAATAACTGAATAGTGTTGAATATAGTGGAGATATGAATGGATTTCTGCTGACTTTCAATGATACTCTCTAGGACTGGAATATAATAGCAGTTGGTAATTTAATAAATACAGTGATGATAGAGTAGAATAACAGAGAGAGAAAGGGCCAAGATAGAAAGGTGGTAAAGTGAAACTGTAACCATAACCTTTTAACATTTAAACCGTCCATATCCAGCCCAAATATTTTACCTGTTCAATGTTCAAACCTCTCACACCTACCCTACAATGTCATTCTAAAAATATACAATTACATCTTTCAAATCTTGGAACTACAAGACAGTGCATGATTACTTCAAAACAATGTAAATAAGTAAGTGCTGAATTTGGCAGAGTAATATGAATGCTAAAGGGTTAAGTTTGTTAAATAACTTAGTGAATTTGTCCAAAGTGGAAACTGAAAAATCAGTAACAATTTCATCATCATTTTAATTTCTACTTTTCCATGCTTGGTTGGACTGGATGGAGTTTAAGATAGTTTTGGGGGCTGGATATTCTTCCTGTCACCTTGTTTCTAAGCATGATAATATTTCTCCATGGCCCAACATGTTTTCACAAAAGATTGAAAATGAATGACATTACGTGCATAATGGTGATGCACATTTAGAACTATTGCGTAATGTGAAAAAACACAGAGACACACACACGCACGCACACACACACACTCACACACACACACATATATATATATATATATATATATTTATATATATATATATATATATATATATATATATATATATATATATGGCTTTTTTCAGTTACCATCTATCAAGTTTAATCACAAGGCTTTGGTTGGCCCAATGTTGCAGAAGGCATTTACCAAAAGTGCCACTCAGTGAAACTGAACCTGGAACCATGTGGTTGGGGAAGGAACATTTTAGCCACACAGCTCAGCCTGCACCTTAACAGTTAAACAGTTGTATAAGCAGTACCACCTCACCATTACAATACATAAACAAACAATGAATGAATATAAAATCATTTTACTAATCACTGTCTTTTATCCCTTCTCCTTTCCTTTTTCCCTAACTTGCAGCATGGGTTTAAACTGAGGTCAAAGTTAGCAACTTCAGCTATGGCAGGTCAACCAATGCCAGACAATCTTCATGTTCTAGAAATGTCACCCCAAGTCCAAGGTCTTCATACATTTATTAGGTAAGTTGGCTTTCGTTGCTTCTGCCTGCATCCTTCTTGATTTTCTGCTTCTACTTTGATTTTATGGCACTTCTTTACTCAACTGTCAACTTGCATATGCATTACACACATACACAAAGCAGGTGTGTATATTAGTATATTTGCAATCAATATAAAAACAAAAATATTAGCATGCATATTTGTGTGTCATCATTGAACATCCATGTTCCACAAGTGTGTGTTTATATATGTGTAATATATGAATGTGTGTATGTTCCTTATGGATTTGAAAATGGAGTTGCCGATTTTGACTTATGAGGTATCAAAAGATTCAGTAATCTTTTGGCTACCAAATAAAGAATGTTTTTTGGGCAACTTTTTTTTACTACAAAAATAACCTCAAAAACAAGGTTAAGTCCCTCAAAGCAACTCTGCCTGAACAATTTATGTGGAGTTTTACCAGGGAATGAAACTTCGAAGATATACCACCAACTTTATTAGTATTATTTAGTAGATAATCTTTTAATGTGAAGTATGTCTGTGTTTTGTTTAGCCCAGAGTTGCCTCTGATGTAGCAAATCCATTGCGTAGTTTTTCTTTCTTCCTGAAATACTGTAAATCTGTGTCTTTCTGTTGATGAAAGGATGTTTTTATGAGAGATTTGGCTGCTTTTTGTAGTAGCTCAAGTTATCACAGAGACACCTGTATGTAGGTGTCTGTGTGTGTGTGTTTTGTTGTGGTGAAAAAAAAACCTTTTTTTTTTTTTTTGAGAATATTTTGCTGAAGTAGTTCACATCCACCATGCTGTATATCATATGATTTCAGTGTTCCCTGGCTCAGATGGTTACATGCTATGTAACCCATAGCTGGAATACTGACAGGTGTTACTACTCAGAGCAGACCTGAGAACAACAGTGGCTGAGAGGTAGTTCCACACTCCTCAACATCCTGTAACTCTCAAACTAGAGCCCTGCTACTAGATGCAGTTTCAAGTCATATCCAGGACAATACACACACATACACATAGGTATGTAGCAGGGTAGTCGGGCTATTTTGCCCCAATATAGCAGCTCACTGGCACTGCGTTCCTCTGTCTGTTAGAAGCTGGCGGCGGAAGAATACCCTTGGTGACTTCTGCCCAGCCGGACTGGCAGGAATCTGAAGAGAACAAGTTTAGTTGCCATCCAGATGCTGAAAAACAAATACGCTATTATTGCCTGTCCAGTGACTGTGGGTCACATGGAATGATATGTTGATATATTGCTTATATATTCTCATGAGAACAACTCAATGCATTTTCTATTCCATGCAATGCATGGATATTATTACTGACTATCTAGTAAGAGTGTTAACTCCTCTCTGCCCACATCACTCAAGTGGATTCTCATCTCTGTCATTGCATGCATTCTGATATACAGCAATAAGAATTGCAGTTATTTAGCTTCGTTCATTTGTTATACTGTGTTAACTTCTATGTAAATAAATTTGTGATATGTTAACTTAAAAAAAAAATGCTTCTGATCTAACTTTATTCCAACAGACACTCATGTACAATACTTGTATCTTAATTGCATACTAAATTGGTAGCTCAACACCTTATTACTCTAGTAACCTCTTGTTATAGGTATAATAGAACAAAAGCATAAACAGGCAGTCACCAAGTATCAAATCAATTTATAACATAATTTAGATAATGTATTGAAGAGAAATGCAAATATATATAAAAAAATGTATACAGTAGGAACCCAGAAAGAATCCAGTATGTGAAAAGTTTGTAATAGTTCAGCTGTAGATAAGTACACTCCAGGATGAGGTAGAAAGGAAGGAAAAGAGTTGTGTATGTAGTGCTTTACAGCTGTTTCTAGAATAGTTGCATGTTTGCTACAGTTCTCTGTATATTGTCTGCAACACCAAAATGTTAGGTGCAACTTATCTCATCATCATCAGAAGACTGACTATATATATATATTTATATCTTTTATTGAAAATAATGCTTATCAAGTACACCTCCCCATCTCTTCCTGTAGATAATAGAGTGGATAAGGTATTGCCCTACTTATTTTAGAATCAGGAATTCAGATTTCTTGCAGCTAGGTTGTTATGTTTCTTATTAGGACATTTTATTCTAAATGACCACAGTTCACCTAGCTGTCCATTGATCAAGAAAGGTCAAGTAGTAATTTACTATTTGTTGCATGGAATGCTAAATATTTTTTCTTCTCTATCAGTTGTATTAGTCTAAAGTTTTCTACTTTGTCTCTTTCTCTTTGCATCAGAAACTGCTACACACCCAGGAGCGAGTTCATCTTCTATTCCAAACGCTTGCTAAGAATGCTTTTTGAGCTTGCCTTATCCATGTTGCCTTTTAGGGTAAGTTTACTTGCTTGTCTTTAGGTGTGTCTTCATATATATGTACATGTCTACAACACACACATGCATATATAAGTGACTAATTGACAGACATGTTGGCTAGATTGCTTTTCAATAATCATTGCAGCTTTCTGTGTCCTGAGTTCAAACCCTGCCAAGTTCATCTTTGCCTTTCATCCTTCTGGAGTTAGTAAATGAAATAGCAGCCCTGTTCTTGATTGATCCTCCCTTTTACTTTCACTCTTGCTTTCTATCCCTTTATCTTTCTCCTTGAAGAAATCTTCTGTGGTCTGGCCTAGAGAAGGATGGGATTCATCAGAACTAAAAATATTCAAGACATGCTGTGTCATGATGATATTTCCATATATACATACATCTACTATATAAATGTGAGTGTATGTGTATATGTCTGTTGGTAAGGCTTCGAAATGGTGTGTCCTTGAGAAAACAGATTTGATTTTCAAAATCTGTGTCTCAATAGGAAGGTTTTTAGTAATTTGTAATAAACAAATTTAATTTGCTACAAGAAATAGCTCAACTTTTAGATCACTAAATCTACCACTCTCTATCTGTCTTTATCAGGCTCTTCTCTTTAATGTCTTTCTCCTCTGTATATTTAGCATACTCTTTATCACTCTATATATCTCTGATACATGCTGTTCCCCCCCCCCTCTCTCTTTCTCTTCATATGACATGTAGTTCAATGTCAACAGCATCTGTCTCTGTGTAAATTATTTACACTATGTAAATTATTTACATGCCTGTTCAACTGTTTTACGTAACTATTCATTAAAACTTATTACAACTTTCATTGTTGTAATGTTTAAAACTTCGTTGACTTGTTTTCATTTTGTGTTGGACAGCTATCACACAGAAAATGCTAGCTTCCTAATCTTGTTTTCATGATCAAACTTTAAACCTCTAATATTTTCCTAAAAGCTTCTGGAATAAATGAATCACAAAATCGGATTTACCAAAAAAAATACATCAATATATCAAATTAGAAAATTTTCGCTTAATTTTGAAGTCTGAAAATCTGTTACAGCTACAGAAAAGATCCCTCTGTATATGTATGTTGTTCATGCTGTGTGTGTGTAAGGAATTTCATTAGGGCAACAGAGTTGAAAGACTCTCACAAAGCATCAACTGTAAGCTAAGAAAAATTTTTACATCTATGTATCAAGTGGAAAAACAAAAATTTAGTTCATGGATAGATTATAAATTGTCCCAGATAATACAGAAATCTATCCTGATCAAGAGGCATATCTGTTGGAGAAGACATGGTCTAACATGGAAGAAAAAAAAATTGAAATCTATCTGATTAACAATTATTCTCTTGTTTTTACTGTGTGACAAGTCTTAAAATAAGTCTCGTAAGGTCACAGTGTTAAACATTTTGAATACCTTCATCACCATTACCTCTACCATCACTTCTATGCTTGTGTAGGTTGGTTAGGTTTTCTTCAGTACAGTGTCTTGCTGAAATTATGGTCCTTTATAATTTCCTCTTCATGGCTACCAACCTCCAGCATTTAACCATGTTTTCTCATGTCTTCCTTTGTCTTCATCTTCAGTAGGTTACATCATGTCTCATCTTTACCTTACTGTCATCTTCCATATACATCACATGTCTCTACTGACACAGACTTCAGTCTTTGCACATACAGCTGAGGGTTCTTTCAGCTTCTAGACCTTCATCTGTCTAACTCCTACACCATTGTTACTAACCACCTGTCTATGTTGAGTGGTGCATTTGGCACTTGTACGTTTTCCCACCACTGTCCACATTTAAACCTCAAATTCTTTTACTATAATTGTTTCACCCTTTCATCGAGAGCTCAGCAGACAGCAGCCACTTACACACACACACACACACACACACGCTGTCTGTCTGTCTGTCTGTCTGTCTGTCTGTTTCTTTCTCTCTCTCTCTCTCTCTCTCTCTCTCACACACACAGATATTCATCCTCTCTTCCTTCACGCATAGAGGCGTGTGGGGTTGATGTTAAAGCATGCTGAATGGAAGTTAATAAACATTTACTGCTGTCACCCAGTATGCTAGAAGCAGCAGTTACGTTCCCACTATTGTTGCTCAACATGCTCCACAAAATAGCTACATCCCCTTTCTGTCAGTATGCTTAATGCTGCTTGAACTGGTAATCTTTTAACCCTTTAGTCTTCAGATTACTCTGTCAAATGTAAAGCTTATTTATTTACATTTTCACTTAATCATGCATTATCACATAGCTTCAAGAGTTTGATGATGTGATTGTTTATTTTTAGAGTGACATTGTGGGATAGGTATGAGAAGCTGGATCTGGTCAGTTTGAACATTAAAACAGAATATTTTGGCTGGATATGGCCAGTTTAAATACTAAAGGATTAATCATGTTTATTTGACCATTTCCCATCTACCATATGTTAGAGGGGTTTGCAAGAATTCCTTTTTATGACTCAATTTAATTTGTGTATCCTTTAATACTTAATCCTTCAACATTTAAACTGGCTATAACCAGCTCAAATATACAACCTGTTTCATGTTCAAGATGCTCAAATCTGACCCCTTGCACCTATTTTACAATGCCATTCTGAAAATATACAATCACATCATTGAAATCTTGATGCTGTGAGATAATACCTAATTACTTGAAAACAGTGTGAATAAAGAAGCATTACATTTTGTAGAGTAATCTGAATGCTAAAGAGTTCTCATCTGGTCAACTTCTACTCATATTAGCCAATGTCTTTGATGTTCAGCTTGTGTTTTCCAATGTATTTCTGCTGTTGAGTGATTTTCAGGAGTAAACATGGTATGTCCTGTAGTATGCACCTCTACACTTCCTTTGATTTTAATATCCTCATCATTTTGCATTTGCTCTTCATACTGGCATGGGTGTAATAGATTGTTACACTCTGAGTTGGTTCCTATTTGGAGTTACTGCTTGCTATTTGGGTTGGAGGATCATGCCTCACTTGTGTATTATTACAGTTGGATGCCCTTCTAATCAGCAACCCCTTTATAGTGTGTACTGGGTGCATTTTATTGCGGCACCAACACTAGAAAAGCTGTCTTGTCCTTGATTCTGTGGTGCCACCTATTGATTGCAAACCTCTTTATAGTGAGTATCTGGTGCATTGAATCACAACACCAGCATTAGTGAGGTTGCCTTGTAACACACAAAGCTAGTGAGTCTTTGCTACTCTTTAATAAATCATAGCTGTTGAATCAAAATATGAGATCTGTTAGCTTACTGGAAGGGGTTGCATGTGTAATAAATTCCTTATGTTTTGGGTCAGAGATTGTTATAACTTTGATGAAAATTCTCAGTTTGACGTGCACTATAATCTTCGTCCCTCCTTCATGGCAGACAGCTTATCTTATTGTTTGTCTTTATTGTTTTGATTGTTGTCACTTCCTTATTCTTTGAGTTTGATTTCTTATGATTACAAATTATTGCTCCTGAGTATAATTTATTTGGATATCTTCCATATTTATTTCAGACGACAACTGTTGAAACTGCTCAGAGCATTCTTTATGAAGGCAAAAGACTCGACACAAAAAAGGTACCTCCCTAACACTTTAGATTTTTATTCAGAAAATATAAATTTGATTTAAATATTTACTTTACTTGTTTCAGACTATGGCCACACTGGAGCACAGCCTTGAAGAATTTTTAGTCAAAAGAATCAACTTCAGAACTTATCTTTTTGAGCCTGGCACTTATTCTATCAGTCTCTTTTGCTGAACCACTAAGTTATGGGGACATAAACGCACTAACACCAGTTGTCAAGCAGTGGTGGGAGACAAACACACACACACACACACACACATGATGAGCTTCTTTCAGTTTCTGTCTACCAAATCCACTTACAAGGCTTTGGTTGGCACAAGGCTATAGTAGAAGACATGCCCAAGGTGCCACTCCGTGGGACTGAATCTGGAACCATGTGGTTGGGAAGCAAGCTTCTTACCACACAGCAATGCCTGTGCCTAATAATAAGTTTTACTGAATAGATAAAAACATGTGTTTATTTGTAATACATATAATAAATACATAAAATATGTAGCAGAAGGTTAGAACTCTGCTGCATAGTTTGTTTTGTTTCTCATATAAAGCCATGGTGAAGGAGTATGGCTTAGTAATTAGAGTGTTGAGCTTGATGACCATGGGTTACATTCCTGAACTGGATGGTTGGTGTATTGTGTTATTGATCAAGGTACTCCATTCCATATTGCTTCAGTGTATTGAGCTGGATTACCCCTTGTGTGCTGGTGTCATTTAAATCATTCAGTCATTATCCTTCATTTCTTCTTAAACTACAAATGAATATAATTGGCTATATAGTTGATTGCACAAAACCTTTTAGCGATGAGTGTGTGTGAAGATATTAATTAATTATCCATTGTATCTCTCCATTTTCAAACTTTTTATATCTTTAAGACGTTTGGATATATAATTTGATGAAGCAGAGGTAAAATCAATGTCTTCACAAGATGTACTTTTTATTTCTTCCTTCCCAAAACGCAAGATTCAAAAACGCCATCTGATGTCATCAACAATAAAACAATCCAACGAGTCCATCTTTTAAACACACAGGTGTGTTAATGTCTATCACCACAACAAAACTTAATTATATATATATATGCGCATGCAGCTATACACACACACACACACACACACACATTAATTACTAGACAACATATTCTTGGTTTATTAAAATTATTTCCACGTCCAGAGGATGTCAATTATTTCCAAATGGTAGTTATTTCTCCTTCTCAAATGGATCAAGTTTTTATTATACCGTATTTGTTGTTCAAATACATGCCACTGGCTGTTCTGAGTTATTTCCCTTCGCTCAGTTTCCTCAAATGTTATACACACACACACACACACAGGGTGAAACAAAAGTCATGCATCATAGGGATAATTTATTATAAGTATAATTTCACGTGAAAATTTTATTTGCTAGTTATTTGTTGTATGTGCTGTTCAAAATGCCCCACTTCCTTTTCATAACACATTTCAATTCTGTGCCAGCATATTCATTAACATGTCGGAGAGTTTCCTTTGTTATTTTACTGCAGTCATTTTCAGTTCTTTCTTTAAGTTCCTCGATATTTCTAGGGCATGTCTGATAAAGAACTGATTTCAAATGACTCCAAAATTGTTTCTGCTAGTCAGAAAATATCAGAACAAATTAGATACTTAAAACATTATTAATTGACTCCTATGGTGTGTGACTTTTGCCTCACTCTGTATATATATATATATATATATATAT
>NC_068993.1:33097743-33102740 GCF_001194135.2 Octopus bimaculoides
ATATATATAATCAAGTATTGACCAGGCTATCAGGTGCTGTTATAGACTGCTGGTCAGGTGCTGTTATACACAGCTGGTCACAATGTGCTTCTACTTCTGTTTTGATTGCACCATTCTTTTCCATCTTGACTCAAATCACTTAACCAAATCGTCTTCCCATCGTCATGGAGGCCTTCCAAGTGGCCTTTTCTGGTCTCTTGGACACCACTTGGCAACTGCATGAGTCCATTTGTTGTCTGTAAATCTTGTGACATGTCCAGCTCAGAGGAATTTGTGCTTTCATGTATTGTGCAATCATGTCCTTCACTTTGCTCCATTCTTGAATTATCTCGTGTCAGATATGTTCTTGTAATGATATTCCTAGCATGGATCTTTCCATGATGCTTTGTATCATAGCCAGTTGATATATCCTCTTTGTAGTTAAAGTATAGTATAAGAGTGCTGGTAGGAAGATACTATTGAAGAGTCTGACATGCATGGTATTCTCTATCTTTGTCTTGAGCACATCCTTTATTGTGGTAAACACCTTCCATCATGCTCTTATTCTCTTTGAAATTTCAGATTCCTTATCTTGGAACATATTCACTGTGTACCCTAAGCAGACACACTCCTTTGCCTTCTCAATTTCATCACTTCCCATCTCTGTTTGGCTTTGTGCTATATCTTCCAGCCACATACATTTTGTTTTCATGTAGTTCATTTGAAGACTTATTGCTAAGCTCTGGGTGTCCAGCTCTGTCAGCATGGTCTGCTGTTGATCTGTGGTTTCAGTGATGAGTGTAATGTCATCTGCGAATTGGAGAGGTGTTGCTTGCCATTGATGTTCATGCCACCTGTTCAGTCAATGTCCTTGATGACCATTTCTAGACTTGCAGTTAAGAGCTTTAGAGAGGTGGTATCTGCTTAATACCCTTCTCAATTCTGGTGGTGATAACAGAACTATATCTGTTGTGCATCCAGAGTTCGCATCTATGCAGTTTGATGTATAGTTTGCATTTCCAGTGATTTTAACACTACATTTGTCTTGATACTATTGAAGACTTATCTGTAGTCAACAAAAGTGATCCTCGGAAGAAGCTTGTATTTGTTTGCTCATTTCATGAGTTTTGTTAGAGTGAATGTGTGATCTATAGTACCGTAGTTCTAACGGAAACCTTTTCTCTCTCTCTGCTGCTGGTCATCAAGATGTTTTGATAGTCTGGTGACTATGACCTTTGTAAACAGTTTATAGAGATGAGGCAAGAATATAGAACAAAGATTTTCCACAGCTCTTCACTGCCACACCTTAGCATCTCTGTTGTGATACCATTCTCATTCTATGGTTTTTCTTAATGAAAGTTTACTCATGTACTGTGATGTTGGTTATATTTGTAGATATGTGGAGTTTCAATTTTGCGTGCAGGCGAGACTATGGAATCAGCTCTTGGAGAAGTTTGCAAAGATGTTGTGATTGGAAAGATTTTGATACAGACCAACTTTGACACAGGAGAACCTGAAGTATGTACTGTTGGAACCATTGCTCTTTAAATTAAACCTTACATAGTCTATTGTATATTTGGTCATTTTCAAATATTCACAGGTGATTCTTATTTAAACTACCAGCATTTTGGCTTCTCACATGTGACTGTATTTCTCTCCCCCATACATACAACCATATTTAAATGTCTGTCTGTTTGTCCTGCTACTGTTTAGGGTAAGGAAACCCCTGCCTGTGGGTGCAATTGCATCCGTGAGCCCATTTTATTGTGTCTACAGGCTGAGATACACGTTTGTACAAAATATAGTAAAGTTTTCAATTATAAAATATATACAATACTCGTATGCCACTTTGCGACATAGGTCGTGTTTCCACTCTGACTTAAAATGGTTAGACTCGAACAGAAAATCGTTCAGTAATTGCCATTTGAATGGAAATTTTGTTTTCATTATAAAACACATATTGCTAGGTTTCTACCACCTCCTTGAGACCCAACTACACTCTAGCTGAAAAATATAAAATATCTCATAAGTAATATAAATGTCCTAAATTCAGTGGTGGTGTTAATGAAAATGTTAACTGTTAATTTAATGTTTTAAACTTATCTTTATTAATGTATATCGAATTATACATAAATATATACAAGATTTACACAGATATAAGAGAACTTGTATCTGCCCGTGGACCTGTCTTTTTCGGAAATTTTTGCCCGCTGCACTAAAAAGTTTCCCAACGCCTGGTTTAGGGAGATAAATTAATGAAGGGGATCTGCTTGATTCTTTGACCAGTTAGAAATTGCAGCCAAATCTTCAAATTACACTGTATGATGAAGGAACCTCTACATGGTTACTACATCTACAAATAGCACTAAATTTTCCTTAGCTCACATCGATGTTCTGATAAAAAGGAAGGTGATGCTGGATAATGTAATCTGGGGTAAGACTATTCCTAGAAAAAACAAGTAAGTTATCATTGCTGGAACCTTTTTATTCATAGGGCTCTTCAGTTATTTGGGTTGACCTGTGGTTAAACAAGAAGTGTGCCTTTGACATTGTTAGTCCCTGCTATGATTGTTGGTCTTTTCGATTACTTAGTATTGGTTGTGTTGTTGTTCACTTATCATTGTTTATATTCTGTATTTGTTTCTTATTCAGCTCCATTACCAACGTCTGCCTCGAGACATCCAAGACTGCCATGTCATGTTAATGGATGCCACTGTTGCAACTGGTGCTGCTGCTATGATGGCCATCCGAGTGTTGTTGGATCATGATGTGCCAGAAGAAAACATAACACTGCTGTCTTTGTTGATGGCTGTTTCAGGTGAGTTGCATCAAAAGATCAGTGCTTGTGCCTACTATTGACATTCCAGCTGTACCAGCACACAACACTACGCTTATCCTCTCCTTTCAACATACCCAGCACTCAGTCACCAAGAAATTAGGTGCCACTATTTGGGTCTCATTTGTTGCTCAGCTATTTCAGAAACTACTGTAAAGATGTCCTAATTAAGTTTTATGAGTAATTACTAATGTAGAACGGGGAAAAAAGAAGACATTTTTTGCATCCTTCTAATAGCTTTAAAGTTTTGTTCCTTTAGAAAGTTAATTGATGCTAAGTAAATGGCTCGTCTCTAGTCAGCAAGTCATATCCTGGGTGAGCTACAGAAAATGAAATGCTTTACACCAAAATGAAATGCTATAGAAATAAACTCTCTCTCTTACACACACTTAGCTATACAATTTTTTTGAGGTCTTGGCAGCTATAGTAGCAGCCAGAAGTGTTAATATAATAGATAGTAACAAGGCGCTGAACTGGCAGAATCGTTATCACACCAGGCAAAATGCTTGGCAGCACATTTTGTCTGTCTTTACATTTTCAGTTGAAATTCTGCTGAGGTTGATTTTGCTTTTCATCTTTTCAGTGTTGATAAAAATAAGTACCAGTTGAACACTGGGCTTGATGTAATTGACTTATACTTTGCCTCGAAATTGCTGGCCTTGTGCCAAAATTTAAAATCAGCATAATTGATAGTAACAAGTATTTCAGTGTAAAGTACATTGTAACACTGACACCATATCTACAGAAAAGTTTTCTCTGATCTTCATTTGAAAACATTTTGGTTAATGTCATACGAAATATTTCTGATTAAGCAAAAGAATGTAAATGAACATAATTGTATCTATTAGTGCGGGGGTGGAGGCATTAACTATCATGTTTTAGCAATATTAAGGATAGGAAATTGGGTCGAATATTGTAGTCTTTGTTCTGGCTCTTTAGGTCAGCTTTCACTTACATCCTGTCAAAGTTGATAAAATAAAATACTGGTCAAATGTTAGTATATTTAACTCTCATATTTTAGTGATATTAAATGTGAAAATGTCTGTTCTCTGAGTTCAAATCCCACTGATGTCAACTTTGCCTTTCATCATTTTGAGATTAATAACTAAATAAAGTGCCAGTCTAAGATAGTGGCTGAGTGGAGCAGGTAAATTGTCAAATGAAATGCCTTATGGTACCTATTTCAGCATTCTATGTTCATGTCCTGTTTCTTGTCAGTGTGCAGAGTGGGACATTTCCACTTCTATGAGGAGGTGTCCCTGACAGATAGTTCCACATTTCTCAGGAGGTGACGGATAGTAGTGGGACAAATAATGGAGCCATAGTTTCTTTGGTTTGATTGGAAGTTCAGCTACTGCCACCAGCACTGCCTTAGCTAGTTAGTTCCAGTTATATATTTAATAGTGTGTTTGCTAACTTTAAATCTTAATAGTATTTTGGTAATGATGGGATTGGCTCCCTTATCAAGATATTTAAAAGAAATAGTAAAACCTGAGGAAGCTAGCAATGCTCTTTCTTGGCAAAAAAATAATGCAAATAATTCAGACATTGAAATAAATTTGATGCCATGATAAATTCCGCTCATTGCATAATATTTATTCCAGGGTTGAATTAGTTGCAATCCATATGTGTGTGTCATTCTACATCCTTCATCATTGTCATCATCATTGTTTAACATCTGCCTTCCATGCTGGCATGGGTTGGATGGTTTGACAGGAGCCAGCCAGCCAGCTAGAAGACTGTACCAGGCCACTGTGTCTGTTGACATGGTTTTTACAGCTGGATGCCCTGCCACATACCAACCACTTCACAATGTGGACTGGATGCTTTTTCAAATCCTGTACCAATATATATATGGAAATTTCATCCAAACTATCAACCCTCATCACAACGATAGAAACACAATCCTCTATCTTAAAAGAAATAGAAAAACAATCAACAGATGGAAAACTCATCAACGAACATATAAACAATGAAATGAAGAATCTCACGGAAATCATACCAACAATTATAAAGTCTACCAAAGAAAATCTACCACAACCTCCGTGGATATCAGAAATAAATGAAAGAAATCTGGAAAATGAAGCCCACCGAAAAAGAAAAGAAATTTGGCAGACATGGAAGAAATCTCTCAATATAAGAAAACAAAACTTCTGGAAAGCATATAAATGCGAAAAATATG
>NC_068993.1:33104428-33123320 GCF_001194135.2 Octopus bimaculoides
ATATATATATATATATAAAAGAATACAAAAATGGGACAAGAACACAACAAGCGACAACAAAACATCCAGAGAGTTAGATGATACAAAAAGGGACAAGTAAAATCAAGGACGGATCATTCGGAATTTTCTTTCGTCAACCGAGTTCCAGATTATCTTTGCAGTTTTGGCTGGTTATACTCAAAACTGCTCCAATCTGGCCAGCCCCAAGGAAAAACTAAGTTAACAGCACTAGGGACATAAGAGATGACAGGCATGGGAAGGAATATAGATGTTGCACGGATGGTAGTCGAACCAAGAAAGAGAGGTCAGGCTTGGCCGAACACCGCTCACGTAGAGAGAGAAGAAAGAGTGGTAGAGGCAGAGGGATAGAAGAATTAGGGAGGGACGAGAAAAAAAGGGACAGAGTGAAGTGAAAAATATGTATGTCTGTTTTCCATGCTGGCATGTATGACTGTTTTCCATGCTGGCATGGATTGGAACGTTTGAGCAGAGCTGGCAATCAGAAGAATTGCACCAGGCGCCAGTCTGATTTGGCTTGGTTTTTATGGCTGAATGCCCTTCCTAATGCCAACCACTTTACTGTGTGTACTAGATGCTTCTAATGTGACACTAACATGAATGCTTTTTGTATGGCACTGGCTCATGGCTTTTGCAGACCAATCCTTTTCATCAGGTGGAGTGACATTAACATTGCTGCTGTGGACAATGGGCCTTCTTGAGTACCGTAAAGCACCAGATATCTCATTCCTTTGTCATCTCCTCCATAAGGTTGTCCTGAGGTTGTTCTTCTGTACTTCATCCCATGTCTTCCTGGGTATCCCTCTTCCACAAGTTCCATCAATTTAGAGTGATATATATATATATATATATATATATATATATATATGGAAATTCTATATCCTTCAGTTTTCTAATTCTCTATTACAGGTGTTCATTCCATTGCATATGCATTCCCCAAGGTGAAAATAGTGACAACAGCTGTTGATAAAGAAGTTAATGAAAAGTTCCACATATTACCAGGTCTTGGTAAGTTGAAGTATTGATAGAATTGATTGTTCTCATAGGTTTCTACATGTACGTGTGTTTGTGGAGTGTTCAGTCACTTGCACGTTAATTTCATGAGCAGTCTCTCACGTTGATCAGATTAACTGGAACCCTTGTCATAACCAACAGAGTGCCTATTACACGTCTTTGTCACTTTTCTGTATTATGTACTAAACTGGATGGAGTTGCAGAGCTACACCATTTGGTCTCATATAGTCTGTGAGAAACATAATCTGATAGAAAATAGTTATAGTTGTAAGTTTTACATTTCTCTCAATGTCATGCTGTCAAGTTACGTTCTATCTTAACATTTTAATATGTTTTAGTCAGTGTTCCCAAAAATGATCTATTGACCTCAACATTCTCTTCATACCACATAGAGGAGCAGATGATATATTTGGAATAAGAAAAACATTGAGTGGAACCAGTGACAGCTCATAATGTGTTGAATTAAAGAATGAGCATCTATGCAGCAAGTTTATTTACAAGAAATTGCAGCCAAATCACCCTAAAATCACACTCTACAGTCTTAAACTGAAAGATACACTATATCTTAAAAAAGAGAGAATGGTCCTGGCTTGGACATTTTTGATTATGGTTCTTTTCAATCTGATCTGACCTGAGGTTAAAGAGCTCATAAAGAAAGTAGTTGGTGTTTTCTATAGAAATGTCACAATGTCAGAAGGTTATCATAAACATTGATCATAAATCAGTTTACTATCTTAATACTATTAATCTTACAGCAAGTCATATTGTCGAATCTATGGTAATTGATTATAGACAGAGCATCAGGATGTGTCTGTGTGTTGTACAAAAGAAATATCAAACTTATAATGTAGAGATTTTTGTTAGAAAGTTAGGGAATATGACACAGTCCATCATTAATCTACTTCATCTTTATTTACTCAATTTTATCAGAGTTATCCTTCTTAAAATTTTAAACACTTCTAACGGGAAATTTTGCCCGTTAATTGGGTAACCGCTAATAGAAGTTTTTCTGCTCATTGCATTAAATGTAAGATCCTACATTGTAATGGCCCCTTCTATTTCTGATATTGTCTCATAGCATAATTTTAAGGGAGGTATAGGTACCGAGAAACCCAACCTTGATTCAACACACTTATTATTGAAAGTCTTCCAGCTGTGATCATTTCGAGCAAGCAAACAGCCTCTACACAGTAATAGCAGCCAAACCTCTCTCAAATTACACTCTACAGCCTATAAAAAAATGGACACTATCAGGCTGACCTTGGGCTAAACAAAAGTATGTTTATGATTGGTAGGATTTAGTTCATAATAGTATACTTTTGGAAATCTCTGTGAATCGGACTACCGCATAAAGACTGCAGTTACTTAGATGGACACGACTAGAACGCTGTTTATTATAGGTTTGCATATTCAATGTTGACTCATTAAATAAACCTACATTTCTACTTTGCTTTTTTGAGTAAACAATATAAGGGACATAACTCAAATGATTTAATTTCTGAGTAATTTCCCTTGGTTTAATCCTTTGACCTCGTTTTCGTTTTGCATTCTTAAAGTTCTGACAATTTTGGTTATAGATTGAACGGAGAGGGTAATACTGCCTTCTTAGTAAATTCTTTGAAAGTTGGGTGAGAGTGGTAAAAATGTTACGTGTAAAAGGCCCCTGTTCTGAGCATGATCCTGTTATAATCGGTCGACCGTTGAGAGAGGGGAACCTGTCCTCATGGTCTGGGTGATCCAGGTTATGTGACATTTTACACGTACATATCCAAATACGTACGTACGGGCATACGTTCATGATGGCTGACTCCTCGTGACTTAGAAAGACCATCACTGACCATTGCCCATGCAAAATGTTAGCAATACCTATGCATGAGGTTATTGCACCCACCTGTGTTTGCATCTGCAGCTTCCATGCTCACTGTGGTACCCTCCTACTCGACCAGGCATCGGAAATTCATCTCACTGGCAATTGCACAGCCTAAAATTTTACGTCCAATAATGCATGCACAACACCTCACAAACCCTTTCCACTTAATTGACATGATCTAGAGACAAGCCAGGGCAAGATACTCGGTGCCAGGTAACAGGCTTAGGAGTGTGACAGCGCCATGATCTCAAATGCAAGCAAAAAAATCCCCAATGACTGGTGTAGTAGCGCCATAGTCAACTGCTATAAAAGTAAAGGTAATGCCTTAGATAGAAATAATTACAGAGGTATCAAATTGTTGGATCAAGTGATGAAAGTTGCAGGGAGAGTCATCAAGGAGAGTCAACTAATTAGGGAGAAAGTCTAGATGAGATGCAATTTGGTTTTGTGCCAGGTAGAAGCACCACTGATGCTATATTTTTGGTAAAGTAACTGCAGGAGAAATACCTAGCCAAAGACAAACATCTGTAATTGGCTTTTGTTGACTTGGAGAAAGCTTTTGACAGAGTCCCCTGATCCCTTATCTGGTGGTCAATGCAGAAACTAGGGATAGACAAGTGATTGGTGAGAGCTGTACAAGCTTTGTACAGGGACGCTACCAGTAAAGTGAGGGTGGGCAATGAGTACAGCAAAGAATTCAGGGTACTAGTAGGGGTTCCCCAAGGATCGGTGCTCAGACCCCCTTGTTCATCATAGTTCTCCAGGCAATAACAAAGGAATTCAAGACAGGCTGCTCCTTGGAGCTACTTTATGCTGATGACCTTGCTCTTATAGCTGAATCACTACCAGAACTAGAGAAGGAAGCAAGGTCTAGAATCAAAGGGCCTTAAAGTTAACCAAGCAAAAACCAAAGTTATAGTAAGTAGGAAAGCAGACAAATCACAAATCCCTTCAGGTAGATGATCCTGCTCAATCTGTAGAAAAGGTGTAAATAGAAACTCTATAAGCTGCACCTGGTATAAGCTTTGGACACCTAAAAGGTGCTACAACGTCAGTGGAAGGTTAATAGGTAAACTAACTTTTGTGTGTGGAAGATGCACAGGTACAATAAATGCTGAAAATGTGCAGAAAATAGACTCCATCAACTGCCAGTGGGGCAAGCTAGAGGTAGTAGGTGTCCAAGTTAGTAGTGGAGGTGGATGCTCCAAGAGTGTAGCTGTGAGAATAAGATTAGACTGGGCAAAGTTCAGAGAGCTCCTACCCCTGCTGACAACAAAGGGTCTCTTTCTCAGAGTGAAAGACAGACTTTGATGCCTGTGTGCAAACAGCTATGTTGCATAGCAGTGAAACATGAGTTGTGACAGCCGAGGATATGCGTAGGCTTGAAAGAAATACTTCGCTGGATGTGCAATGTCGGTGTGCATGTTTGACAGAGTGTAAGCATCTTGAGAGAAAAGTTAGGCATAAGAGGAATCAGATGTGTGCAAGAGAGACAACTGCGCTGGTATGGTCATGTGATGCGCATGTATGTGGACAGCTGTGTAAAAAAGTGCTGGTCTTTAACTGTGGAGGGTACCTGTGGAAGAGGAAGACCCAGGAAGACATGAGACAAGGTGGTGAAACATGATCTTCGACTTTGAGCCTCATAGAGACAGTGACTGGTGACCGAGACCTTTGGCAATGTGCTGTGCTTGAGAGGACCCATCGAGCCAAGTGCACCCATGCTGGTGGCACATAAAGAACATCTTTTGAATGTTGGGCTTCATGGAGGCAAAGTCGCTGAGTTCCTTATGAGTGTTGGGCCCAACGGAGGCAAAGTAGCCGAGTTCCTCTTGAGCGTTCGACCTGATGGAGGCAAAGTGACAGAGTTCCTCTCAAGTGCTGGGCCTCATAGAAGCAAAGTGGCTGAGTTCCTTTTGAGTGTTGGGCCTCACAGAGGCAAAGTGGCTGAGCTCCTTTCAAGTGTTGGGCCTCACGGAGGCAGTGACCAAACCTTTGGCATTATATCATGCTTGAGAAGAAGATCCATCAAGCTGAGCAAAATCGCAGTTGTGTCATGCAAATTGGCACCCTTGCCAGGATCATGTAAATGCACTCCGGTGTCACACAAATGGCATCCGTGCTGGTGACATGTAAAAACACCCATTACACTCTTGGAGTGGTTGGCGTTAGGAAGAGCATCCAGCTGTAGAAAAATCATGCCAAATCAGACTGGTGCAGCCTTCCAGAATGCCAGCTAGGTCAAACCATCCAACCCATGCAAGCATGGACAACAGACTTTAAATGATGATAATGTTCAGTTCCATTCCTTGCATATCTGGTTTTATATCAGAGTAACCTTCTAGATTTTTTAGGGTCCATGCTATTGCTTGATTGTTGTTGAACCTACGTTAGGTTTATCTGTCCCTTTGACCGGTCTTGTTTTCAGTCCTGTTGAGTTTCTAGCAACCCTCTTCATCAGGGAAGCTTAGTTAGGGTGCTGGTTTAGTCACTGATGACCTGACCCTGTGACAGTTGTACTGGATTCCTTGTTACCAGTAGCACTCATGAGAGACTGACAATACATGCATGCCTACATACATACATATGCACATTTAGATATATCATTCATCATCATTTAATGTCCATTTTCCATGCTTGCATGAATTGAACATGTATATTTGTATGCATATATACATATATGTAATTATGTATGTATCACCTTGTATATTTGTATTCATATATACATATAGAATACATATATCTATATTCACATCCAATTGAAATGCCATTGTTTATGATAATCATAACTTTTTTTCCTAGGTCTTTTATTTATTTATTTTTATATTTCTAGGTAATTTTGGTGATCGATATTTTGGTACCAGCAGTTCAGCTATGGTTGTTGCTTAATCTACAATTATAACTTCAGAAAAAAAAATTTGTATGGCAGTATATTTTCGTTGGTGCTACATTTTGGTTGGTACCATGCTTTGGTGCAATGCAAATCCTTCGACGGATTTTCTATTTTCCATAAGAATTTGACAATTTATGTTATTGTATCAAGAAAAATTATACAATATAGAACTGCATGATGCATGTCAAATAAAAACAGAATGATTATGTAACGTATGTGTGGGTGTGCATTGTAATGTGTGTGTGTGTGTGTGTGTATATATATATATATATATAAAAAGTGAATGTGTGTGTGTTCATCTGACCAGTGTAATAAACTGTTACTATCTTGCTTCTCGCACAAAAACTGTACATATTTGCCAGGGTTTAAGAGCTATTCTTCAAAATAACCTATTACTGGAAATGTTATTTAGGGCACTATTGTATAACCAAAAGTCTATTTGTCATCAAGATGGCAAGTATATTAAGACCTGTTTCTGACTTCTGACCCATTCCTCAGTTTTGTATCTTAAAAAAAATATCCATTTTCTTTATAACTAAAAACTATACAGGTAATATATATATATAAATATATATAAAATTTTACCCAGCACGGCTGTAAATTATTAACCAAAGAATGTTTATTGCTCTGAAATTTAGTCAAAGCCAATTCTGTTTTGTTTATGTACTCCTAAGTACTCCAAGAAAGGCATAAATGTTACACAATCTCATTTCTATCTCCTCTAAATGTGTGGCCCTTTGACCAAAATAAGAAGTTGTCCAGTTTTGGATTGTTTGTAAATATTTTTGTGAGAAGAAAGATCTTGTTTTGATCATCAACTATTAAATTATATACATTTAATATATTGGAAATTATATTGCACATAATAAATAGGGAATTATCCACAGCTAATATATATATATATGGAATTGTATACAGGTAATATATAAGGGAATTATATACATGTCAAATGTAGTATGTTATGTAAACATCATTTATGTATTGAGGGAATTCATGCAATTGTATGTTCTGTCACAAAGATGTTGTTGGAGGTGAGTGATCACAGTGAAACTTTTGTTTATCTCAGGGCAGCAGAGAATCTCTTTTTTATAGACTTTGATTTGAGGCATATTGTATTGTAGCCAAATTACAAATGTATTTCCTTAAAGCTCTCCTTACTTGCTGTTGTTGCATTAAAGATTTTGTCGATTGTTAGCATTGATAGTTGCAGTTCTGATAGCAGTTACGGGATTCCTGATATTTTACATTTTTACAATAGTTGGAAGTAAGTTCAACATTGCAAGACAACACGAGTTCAGGATGTCTGTGAGTTCTTTCAATTCCATCATCTTTCAGTTAATCTTCAGACAGTATTTCCATTATTTGTATTTCTATACTGTTAACATTGAACAATAACTTGAGTTGATCTGAAGGAGTTTCGAAGTTAATTCCAAAAAGGGAGATGTTTGTTTAATTCAAGACTTCCTATTTTTTCTCTTTTAAGTTCAGCTTTGTAGGTGTTACCTCTAATTAGCCAATGAGTTGTGGATAAGTTCTGCAACTGACAATCATCATCATAGTTATCACTTTATGTCCAATTTTCCATACTGGCATGGGTTAGAGAAGTATTCATATGCTGGAGACCCTTCTTTGCGCCAACTCTTGTAGTCATCTCTATATTGCGGGACATATTGTACAACTGAGATACACCATTACAATTAAACTCATACTGCTCAGGATATTCTTCTTCTATCAGTGTATAAATATTTTATATATTTTGAGCATTAATTTATTAATTTGACTTCTGGGTTGTGAGTCACGTCCTTATGTAATAACTTCATTGCTCCACATTAAACAATGTATGTGTGTATACACACACACACACACACACACACACACACACATGATGGCTATCCACTTGTGACCAAAGAAGACCACCATTGACCATTAAGAAAACTGTGCACACAGACAGAATTATACTTTACATATGCAGTTTTGCTGGTGACTAATATACTTTACATATGCAGTTTTGCTGGTGATTAATGATCCCAGCTCTTGATAGACATATAGACCTGTGATCATGTTCAGGTTTTTGTCATGAAATTGGAATACAAAACTTCCCCCATCCACTTCACTGGTGGTGTATTTTCAATCAGTTCGCCTAAGTTCAGCATGCAAAGTGTGTGTTTGTTCAAAAATTTCTACTCTTTCCTCTACTCATTTCCTCTGTTGGTAGCAATGATAAGCATTACTTCCCTAATTGACCTACCTATATTTTACATGCCTTCAATGAGGACTTTATACAATCCTTAAACCTTAGGCTTGGTTTCTGCTGGGAGTGTTTTCCACAAACAAGTTCACTTATAGCATTTGCCTAGGGATCCTCTGATCACTCATTTGAACAAAATGTCCAGTCCAGTGTAATTGATGTCTGAGCATCATCATCTCGATGTTCAGGCTGTCAACTCCCCTGAAGAGCTCTGTGTCTGGAGACCACATGAACCAGCCAATGTTAAGAAATGTGTCTCAGACATCTCTGATGGAAGCATTCAAGGACCCTTACATGATACCTGTAAAGGGTTTGTGTCTCACAAGAGTAGTGATGTCAGCACACATACATGATACACAACAACTATTGTTTGCCTTGTGATTCTATGTTGGTACCAAACACGAGACTCGAGAGCCCTGAAGAAATCAGTTGCCTTCTGAAACCTTAAAGATATTTCATCATCCTAGGAGCAATAATGTCTGAGTGTGCTGTCCATGTACACTTGTCTACCACTTTCAGTATTGTTTCTTCAACGAAGATAAATGGTCTCACTTATGACTTTTTTGGTGCAGGTTGGAACATTACGACAGTCTTGTCTGAGGTAATACTGAATCCAAATGCCTTTCAAGATGCAGAAATATGATCTATGAGAATTTGCATATCTTTAGCTGTATGGGCAACTAATTTGCAATCATCTGCATAAAGGTCATGAATAAGAGACTGAAAACCTTTCAAATAGGCAGTAAATTGATGCAAGTTGAAGAGATGATTAGAAATTCAGTGCCTCACATATATCTTAGAGGAGCAATCCACAGCAAAAGCATGACTGAGAGTAGCAGCAAAATACAAAGGAAAAGAGAGTTGGGGCAAATATATATATATATATATATATATATATATAGTAAAGAGTTTTGTTGAAGAGATTTTTCCCCACGTGGTGAGTTGTCAGAAAAATTATAACAAAAGAAGGAAAATGCACACAATTTATATATATTTTTTATATATTTTATAAGATAGAATATTTATATAGTCTACTAGTTTCATGTTTTGCTAATCACAACTGGAAATTTGGTGAAAACATTGCAAATTCATAGTATCTTAAGACGTTTTTAGTTCATGTTGTTTGCATGAGAGTCTTTGTAAATGAACCAGAATGTAAATAAATCTATGAGAAGGTAATTGGTGATGTTAATTATTGAAGACAGGGGTGGTAATTGCACTTTTTGCAGTGTACATTTTTGGGAGGTTAAATTTACAGTGATTATATTATGAAGTTATAAATTGATGAATTGAAATAATGAAATAAAATATATACAAAGTTGGTTATGTGTTCATGAATTAAAATATTTACGAACTCCAGAATTGGTTATATGTTCATATTCAGGCGTAGTTTGTACTTTTTAATAAATATGTTCTCTTTATTTACTGTATTTTGTGGCATATAAGATGCACCAGCATATAGGACACACCTTGAAATTAACATGGAGTATGCAGGAAAATGTAATTATATGTAAGAGAAATTTATGGCTTTTTTCCATAGGATGAACGGACACATGCGGAGTGTCATAATAGGGGACAGGGTCCACATAAATGGTTAGCCAGTGTAAGGGTTAGCCTAAGTAAGGCTTAGGACAAACAGCCAAAATAAGGGTTAGGACAAAGTTAACTAAAATAAGGGTTAGTGACGTGCTCAGTGGCATGGTGGAGGTCACAGAAGTGGTGTGGTCTGAACAGTTTATATTGTTGTTTGCTACCCAAAACAAAAATTGTACAGCAACTGGTTACTGCTTAATCCACACCTGTATACCTTGGAAAAGTACTGGGTATTGTGCAAGTTTTCCTATGGCTTCACTGTTTTATCATTGTCTCAGCTTTGTGAAACATTTAAAATATTTCAGAATATCCTGGTATGCCCCATGCCTTGTCGTAGTGCATGTTATTTACTCACTAAACCATATCTTTTATTACTGTTAAGTTCCTTTATGTTGTCTCTTCTCATGTATTTTAAATGGTTTGGCACACATTTTTTTGGCCTTACCCTCAATGAAGATGAATAAAATTACGGTTAGGGGAATTTTGTAGAGCCTGCTTCAGCGATAGGCCTGAGACTGAGTTCAGCCCATGTCTGCTGTGAAACCTTATATTTAAGGTTATTTGTGCAGCAGAACATTCAGTGAACACAGATTACAATATCTGTTCCATATTATTGGGAAGAGAGCCAGGATGCAACAACGAATTGTTTTGATTGTGAGCCATACCTTTATTGTCTGTCAATGTCTTGACTCTGATATGGCTGTGACCTCAGCTTCATTGTTCATTACTTTATTTTCTGATATTTAGCGTACTACTTTCATAATTTTTTTTATCTATTTTTATTTTATATTGTTAACTTTCTTCATTACTGCCACTACTTGTAAAATGATAACTTTTCTGGTTGTGTTTCTACTGCAAGTGTTTGCAGTGAATGCCAGGTAATGCTATGACCATAGCCTCATCTGCACGGTTCATTATTTTTTTGCACTGATATTTTATTTATTGAACATATTTTATCAGTGTTTGTTATATTTAAATTTTTTTCATATTAACATTCTTTGCTATTGCCACTTTATTTGTAAGAAGAAATCTTATCAAAACCTGCCAATACATAATAACCAAAATATCAAGATACAATAAGCTCATTAGTAACTTTTGACCCCACTTTAAAATCCGAAAAGGTCATGATTGCTGTCATCCTCATTCAGTTCCTGGCTGTCATTTTCCTCAAGTTCCTGGAATTCATCAGCTTCCTTGCATTCCTCAGAGGAGTTGTTATTTTCAGAATCAGATGTGTCATTATTGTTATATAAAGAATCATCTTCAGTGCCATTTTGGGTGTTACTGATGCCACATTTTTTGAAACCATTTATAATTGTTTCAGTTTTTTACTGCTTCCCACGAATGTTTCACCCAGTGGGCTGCCTGGGAAGATGTTGGCTTCTTCATACAGCCTGCTGGTGTCAGTTCATATTGCGGGACCTGCATCCAGTTATCCCACTCCTTTCTCATGTGTCCCTTGAAAGACTTGTTTATTAAAGGGTTGTAAATGGAAAGTCCTCAAAGCACTTTTTTTGTCCACTCTGCATATACTTGCCTTCTTCCAGTTTTCTGTTCTACAGTAGGACAGTCTCTTGGGGAGGCATGTATCAGGCATTTAAACAAGGTGGCCTACTCACCTGAATTGGGCTCTCCTTGGCAGTGTGTAGATGTTTGACAAATCAGCTTGAGAGAGGACCTCAGTGTCTGACACCTTGTCTTGCCAGATAATTTTCAGAAGCTTCCTCAGGCAGTTCATGTGGAAGTGGTTTAGCTTTTTGGGATGGCATTCATAAAATGTTCATGTCTCATAGGTGTACAGTAGAGTAGGCAATACAACTGCTTGGTACACCAACTTAGTGGTTAGCCTAATTTCTCTCTTCTGCACTGATTCATGTCGCCACCTGAATGCTGAGCTTTCCTTGGCAATGCTTGTGTCAACCTCATTGTCAATGTTCACTGGTCTGGAGAGTGTGCTGCCAAGGTATGTGAACTTGTCAACAGCCTTCGGGGTTTCCTCTTCGACAGTGATATGTGATAGTTAGAGACAAATGCTGGACAGATCACAGACTCATCCTCACAAAACTCCATGTGCACGTAATTTATATAAGTAAAAACACACTTAACATCATATAAATGCAAAATGTTTTTAATTCTTTCCATCAGTTTGTATGGCTTTGGCTAAACATTTCATGAAAGAAATACCTTCAGAAGTTGAACTCACAACTTTAGTTTTATCAAGGCTGCATTAGATATTGATGTTATTCACATTGCTAATTAGAGCAGCTGAGCTCTGTTCCTTTAAGCAAGGCATGCATCTGCAGAAGTTTCCAGATATTTCAAAGTGATAACTGATATTAAATTACAGTTGTTCAATAAACTATGGCAATACTTTCAGTTCTGAAACTGAATTTCTTTGAGAAGCCAGAACAAAAACTTGTTATTTATACCACATATCATTTTGAAAGCACTCATACTCCATTAGTAACCATCCTAACCCCTTTTGTCTGTTTTGGTATACATATATTTTTGTACATAATGTCATTTCCTCTATGCTATAATGTTCTCTTGAAGTAATGGTTTCATTCTATAGAGTAATTTTATTTCTTCTTTTGAAATAATACTCAGTAAATGTTTTACTCTCTACTTGGTTGGTGTCTGCTCGTGTATGTCACTATTTTCATTCTCTTTAAGCTGTTCTTTTATTTCCCCATTTATTAAATCCATTTGCAGTTTACTCATTGCTGAATGCTAACCTCTCAGTCCCCTAATTTTACTATGACTATAACATAAGCAAGTAAATAAGAACCAAGAAGGTACAAATTTATGTCTTTTACTCATACCCATTGTCCTGAGATTTGGTGAGAAATCTTCATATTCACCTCAAACTTTGAATCGGTGAGGCCATGACAGTAGAAGTGCTTCTTTGATCAGAAGAATTTGGTTCCAAATTAGTTACCAATTTTGATGATAATGTTTCCTCTGTAGCAAATTAACTAATAATTCTATTATTTAGATTATGAATTAGTTTATTATATTCAATAATAATCAGCCTAATTATGATACAAACAACTAAGATCTTCTCATTGTGCTAGGTTAGTCCATGCAGTCAGTGATTTGCAAAGTAATTGAATACTTAAAGGACATCAATATTATGTTTAAAACATTCCTGAGTAACATGTTTACAGCAACTATAAACATTTCTTGGTGAATAACTTATTTAACACTTTGAAGTAAGTGACTGCATGACCGAATAAGGATGAATCCAAGGAAGGATTTGGGTAATAATTTCAAACTAATACATATTTGAATTAATTCGTTACTAGACTGCTAAAATAAATATATAGCAACAACAATATCCATAATAATTCTTCTATTGCTACTTCTATCATTATATAATAGAGATATCCATTAATCTTGTGAGACCGTGCTTCTGTGTTTGGAAAGTCTTGCTTTCATCCCATTGGCAGAGCACTGTCTGCTGTGACTATATACACCCTTGTGTGTCAGTCTTGGCTGCAGTGACTGCACTTGAAGGTGCATTCTGCTAGTTTTGTTTTGGTGTTGTGTTTTTCCATCAAATTTGCTTTTCTTCATTAGCAAACTTCAACCTCAGCCTCTCCTCTGCCCTTTATAAACTTGTGTCCAATTCCATCTCTTGTAGGAACCATCACCAGCAATGTCCTTCCACTTTTCACCATTTGTGGAAAGAGATTTCATGTCACTCTTGCAGACATCTTTGAAACAAAAACGTTGCCCTTGTGTTCTCATGCCAGAAGCCAGTTCACCGTACAAAAAGGTCTTTTGGGATCTTTCTTTCGGATATCAGGTGTATATGGCCCAACCAGTGGAGGTGTCATTGTTTTGATAGGATGAGGTGGCTGAGTATCTGCCAGAATCTCATTGGTAACTCAGTTTGTCCTTGTGATGTTTAGAATTCGTCTTGGGCTTTGTAGACTGCCACTCCAGTCTGCAATAGATGTCCTTTGTGCTTTGTGCCTTTTGTAGGCACAGTCTGCTTGGTTCCTCTTGCTAGATTCCACCTTGCTCTCTAGTCTTATCTAAACTCTTTTTTGTAGGGTTCCTGTTTCTGCAAGGCATGTCCCTTGTAGTGATGCAATGTTCACTTGAAATTTTAGCAGTTTGTGGTTAACCACTGCAGTCTTTTGTATATCATTTGTCTTCAGGAGATTATCTCATAGTCCAGTAGTCATGGTATTTACATTCTAGCATCCTAATCTGGATGATGGTTTCTTCTTTTGCCTTCATGTCATGCATGTTGCAGGCAGGTTCTATTTCTAAGTTCCATGCATTCAGTGAGGCAGGTGGACTGGTAGGACAGCACCTAATTGGTTGGGATTTGTCCAACTTACTTCCACAATAATATAATTGATATATAGTTACTTGTTATAGAATGAAGGGCATGAAAAAACATATTTTGCTGTAATATGGGACCATAATTTTCACAAAAAATGTTTAAGAAATAAGAGCATCTAGTCATTAATTTAAATAGTCATATTGTTTCTTTTCAAATTTATATTATTGTGAACAGAGTGAAAAAAAATGTAAAAATTACATTTACACTTAGAGGTCTTGTTGGTTGTCCTTCCTGGCAATGGGAAGCACAAATAATAAAATAAATGCTGAAGTTGTTTGGTCTGAAGTACTGGCAGATCTCTTGAGACTAGAATCTCATTCTTTTCCTTTTTTTTTTTACTTTTGCTATGATCACATTGTGGCATTCAAAATTTCAAATATCACTTATAATTGTTGTGGCTGCAGGCTGGTAATTAATTGCTACAAATGAATTAGAAATAAACCAGAAATGCCAACAAAATGTAAATCTGTTTTGTAACTGTGAGTTTGACATGGTTTTTATAACATTTATAACCAAAACAATGCAATATTTTTCAAGTGATTTGACTCAGATCAATATTTTCTGTTGATCATTATTGGAAAAATAAGTCATTATTGCAAAATAATTATTTAATTTTAAGAGTTTCTTTTGATATCTAGCAAATTTAGAAAATAATGACATTATTTGTCCCATTCAGCTTCCATGACAAAAGGTTGAGTGAGCAATGACTTCTGTTGCCTCCTTCCCCACATCAATTCTCAATTCAGGTGTCCTTTGTTCTTTCTGGTGCTCACAAAATGTCCCGTCTGCCAAAAGACTGATCTTCTCATCCACTTGAGTTCTACATCCACTTTCCATGCTGGCACTTTTTGGGGCAATTACTGTGGTCTAAGTCACCTCCCAAACATTAGGTGCTTGTATTTGTCCTTTGAGTTTGTTTCTACAGCTGAATGATCTTCCTAATGCCAGCCTCTTTATAGAGTATACTGGTAGAAACTATTATTATTGTGTGTCTTGCAAGGTTATTTTTTGTGGCAGTGAAGGGGAGGGGAAATTGTATGTAAAACTGTGAGCTATGGTATGATTTGTATGTTTATTTTGTTCAGGTTTGTTTATTTTTATCACCTTATGTAATTCACTATTATTGGTGGTCTTTCTGTTTTATAATAATTATTATCATTAATCATCCTTAATATTAATTATTATCATTAAAGTGTAGGACAGAATACCTTGCAGTATTTGTTCTGATTCTTTATATTTCAGAGTTCAAATCATGCTAAGGTGAACATTGCTTTTCATTCTTTCAGAGCTCTATAAAATAAAAATACCAGTTATGTACTGGGGTTAATTTAATCAACTAACCCCACTCTCTCTCCAAATTTCTGGCTTTGTACCTATGTTAGAAACGACTTTTTTTTAATAACTGTTATTGGGAAATCCTTTTATAGTCAAGTCCCCCTCACTGTCTACACCATTCCTTCAAATAACCAAATCCTTACCTGTTTCTTACTTGTTAAGAAACTTTTAAAATCTAACATTTTTTCGTCTGTTTTCCTTTGTCTTGACAGGCTAGCTTTTTCTACACTCAGAAATATAGTGCTCTCTCTCTCTCTCTCTCCAATGTAATACATTACATAGCTGTCTCTCTACTAATAAGTAGATGTCTGTCTCTCTTTCTTCTTCTCTGTCTGTTTGTCTCTCTCTCTTTCTTCTTCTCTGTCTGTTTGTCTCTCTTTCTTCTTCTCTGTCTGTTTGTCTCTCTCTCTCTTTCTCAAATCAACAACTTGTGTATAAATCCACTGATATTGTCTTTTCTTTTATACTTGTTATTATATAAGACAATATAAATTGTTTATTTTATCTATGGCCATTGAAAATTTAAAAAAAAATAAATGTTTATAAATCCTATCTTCAGAATATTTGTGTTTAACTTCTTTTAAAACAGTCTGTATGTCTGTTAAGTCTTGTTTTTTTCCCCAGATTAGCTCTAATCTTACAGATTACAGAGATCTGTAATCAAGAATATTCTAACCAAAACCATCCTGTCTTTCAAGAGTATGTTGGACTAAATTATCTCATAGGTCTTGATTGAGTAACTGGAATTTCTCCTTACATTTTGGTTTGTTTATTAACCAGGTAATGTAGAAAAGTTTTGTAGCCAATGTTGTGTGTATCATCACCATAATTTTCATCATCATCATTATTGTCATTGCTATATTATCATCACAATCATCATCATCATCACCATAATTTTCGTCATCATTGACTGCTACAAAGGCTTAAGGAGACACAGTGTGACTCCAAAATGAAGTGTTTTAGCGAAGGTAGTTCTGGATAAGGTTTCCTTGGATAAAATGCGTTTTTTACCAAGTTGCATAAACACATTGAATACAGTCGTATGCCAGAAATAGCAGTCGAACTGCAGAAATAGCAGTCGAACTGCAGAAATAGCAGTCAAACATTCTGACATGTTAAATAGAGAAGGCTGCACAACAAATATGAATGGTGACAGCCAGAAATAAATGTGATTATGTGTCAGTCCTTTAATTACAGCTGATCTGGAAGTTAATAAACATAGATTCTATATTTCTAGTGAGACTACTACAAGAAACAATAAAAAGGGAGAGAGTAATAGTAATATTATATAAACGTTTGGAAAAGCTTTTGAGCAATGCCGAGTAAGAAGTTGATAAAATATTGAGGTGATGTCAATAAATGAAAACAAAGAGAAAAAAATATTGCATTACTTTACAGAGGCTAGATAATGATCCAATAATATTTCGGGAAAGATTCCTTTTTTCAAATAGAAGAAAGAAAATAGAGTTTGCAGAAATATGTTGTTATTGACAGGCCATCGTCGTCATTATTATCATCATCATTGTCTTTATGTTTTTAATTTTCACGCTTGCATGTGCTGAACGGATTTTGAAACATCTGACCTACTTTACAGTAGAGAGTAAGTGTATTTATCATGACATCAGCAGTAGAGAGGTTGGTCTGTGGCAGAACCAAGGAGTCCTTTCTATCTTGAATCAGTCCTTATTTGGAGTGCTTTTCATCACGTATCCAAAACACAAAAGATTTGAACACACCATGAGATTCACAATGATCATGATGATGGTGATGATGATCATCGTTTTGACGTCAACTTTTCCACACTGGCATGGATCGGACGGTAATTGCTGAGGCTGATTTCCCTTCCTGTCACTAACCTTTACTTGTTTACAAGTAAGGTAATATTTCCCCATGATCAGACATGTTTTAACGGAAAATTGGAAACGAAGGATATCCTTTGCATAACAGTAACGTTCACTTACAACATTCACGCAGTGTCAAGGCAAGGAGACAGTAACACACACGCGCGCGCGCGGGTTTCTTTCAATTTCTGTCTACTAAATCTACTCATAAGGCTTTGTAGGGGCTATAGTAGAAGACACTTGCTCAAGGTGCCAAGCAGTGAGACTGAACCCGAAACCTTGTGGTTGGGATGCAAACTTCTTACCACACAGTCACATAAGATTGGTTTCAAATTTTGGCACGAAGCCAACAGTTTCGGGGGAAGGGGTAAGTCGAATACATCGACCCCAGTGCTCAACAGGTACTTATTTTTATCGATCTGAAAGGTTGAAAGGTGAAGGTGACCTCAGCGGAATTTGAAGTCAGAACTTAAAGAAGGAGGAAATGCCGCTAAGAATTTTGCTCGCGTGTTAACGATTCTATCAGCTCTTCGCCTTAACAATGGTTTCAAATTTTGGCACAACGTCATCAATTTTGGGGAAAGGCTAAGACGATTGCATCAACCCCAGTGCTCAACTGGCACTTATTTTATCAGCCTCAGAGGATGAAAAGCAAAGGTGACCTCAGATTGTAAAGATGGACAAAAAGCCCCTAAGCATTTTGCTCGGCGTGCTAACGATTCTGCCAGCAAGCCGCCTTTATTCTGTACCACAAGATTTGTTGCATGAAATATTAACCTGGAACCATCTGAAGTCTTGTGAGTAAAACTACATAAACAGGGATTGTATAGAAGGCCATTTGATGGATTGTACCTTTAATTCAGAGAGTTCAACCGTGTCACAGACTGTGTCACTAATTTAGTCTGACGATTACAGTAACAGTACACAACTTTGTGGAATACTCAGCCACTTACAAATTAATTCAAGAGCAAATAATTCAGTTAACTGAACACTTGGGTACTCATCGTTAAAACAGACGGCAATTCATATTATTGTTATTGTTGCTATTGCTGTATTTGTTCTAGCTCTTTGCATTCTGAGCTCAAATTCCGCCACGGTCCTCTTTGCCGTTAATCCTTTCGGGGTTGATAAAATAAAGTGTCACTCATCGAAAATTACTGACCTTGTGTCCAAATTTAAAACTATTGATTTTATTTAGCACCACAAGTCACCGAGCTGGCAGAATTGTTACTGCACCGGGTAAAATGCTTAGTGGCATTTCGTCCGTCTTTACGTTCTGAATTCAAATTCTGCTGAGATTGACTTTGCGTTTCGGGCTCGATAAAATAAGTACCAGTTAAATATTGGGGTCGATGTAATCGACTTAGTCCCATCCTCGAAATTGCTGGTCGTGTGCCAACATTAAAAATCGATTTTATTTTGCACTATTTATGCATACTTTTTTCAGTGGTGAGGTTTGTCTTTTCACTAAGTTTGGCTTATTTGAAGAAGCGACTGTTTGCTGTAGAAATTCTTGGATTACAGACCACTGAATCCGCCTAAATAATTTATTTAACTCTGAGGGATCGCCCAATACATTTTAGCTGTGTACATATGTGTTAAACTTTTAGAAGAGGAGTGAACAGTTGAACAGTAACATGGAAGTTTTGGCCTGCTTGCCTTCGTCAGTCTTTCTCAATTACCCCTCCCTCCTTTTGTTCTCCTCTCTCTCTCTCTCTCTCTC
>NC_068993.1:33123501-33124320 GCF_001194135.2 Octopus bimaculoides
TAGGTAGATCACATGCTCTGAAGTTTAAATAAGGCCAGAATTTTTCGAAAACTCGATAATGCTCAGTTGGCTTCGATTTTTGTGAGCTCTATCGGGCGTTTGAATGGAAATTCCCATAACGATGTTATTTTTCCTGTAGTTTTTGCATTTTTTGTCCGATTTTGATGAAAATCGATGAGTGAGCGAGGCTTATGGCAGTGAGTTGATGTCAGTATGCAATTACCCATAGGATTAATATTTTATGTTGTAACTTTTACAGAATCCATCCGATTTTGATGAAATTTGACATTTAGGAAAAGCTTATGGTCGGAGTCATGTAGTAGAATTAAAATTAAACTGGTGAAAGGCAGAAATCGTCTTGGGATTTAAAAGTCAATAGAATATTTTCATGTAAATGGTTACATGGATTCTATTTTATGACATAACCTTAACACTTTTCTTCGGATTTTGCTGAGATTGGACATGCTGATCAATTTTGTACAGATAGTGGGATTAAGGGGAGAGAAATAAACAAACATCACTCTCAACGGGTCGAGGTACATCTAAACGTTTGACTGCGATTTCAGATGGTCCAGTATGTAGGGGTATGTCGAAAGCGTTAACCGGGTAAAATCCCTGCCGAATCAAATATAACATCATAATGGGTAATAATTGGCACGAGGAACGTAGAAAATTTCAATACAAGGTCAGAGGTGGGCTTAACTTCAACACGGAAAACAACACCGGGTCCAACACCTTGTATATATATATATATATATATATGTGTGTGTGTGTGTGTGTGTGTGTGTGTGTGTATGTATAAAATTAGTGTACATTTAA
>NC_068993.1:33124938-33125834 GCF_001194135.2 Octopus bimaculoides
ATATATATAAATGTATGTATATATATGTGTGTGTGCTTGTATATATATATATACACACACATATACATACATGGAACAAATAATACGGCTAAGGACGACACGCTTGTTAAATAATTTATAAGCCGTAAAAATCATTGAACTAATGTAGCATTATAATGTGTGTGAGTGAGTGGCACACGCACGTATATATGTATACACACACATCTATTTCTGTACACCTATATATAATACATGTACACATTCTACTCAATGCTTTTGTTCAGTATCTGTATGTAAGATATGTTCAGTGGAAATTGTGTGTGTGTGTGAGCGTACCTGCGTGCCTGCGTGCATGTGTGTACATGTAGCATGCGCGTGCTCGACGTGTGTCTGTCGACTGGTTGTCTTTTGTCTGACGTCTGCCGTCCTCCATTTCTTGTAATGTCGGCGGACTGGTAGAGACGAGTGAAGTGAAATAGTGATGGCCAGGAAGTCAGTGATTAACTGTCGGCAATGATTCGGCTGGAATGGCGGTTAATTGCTCTCCAATAGTATTTGGTTGCATGCTTAATAAACAGGAAATGGCGGTGGTTTTCACGAGGAGCAATAGGAGATGGCTGACTGAGCTGATGTTGATGGGGGTGAAGATGGTGGTTTAGTATGATGGTAATGCACTGGTGACGATGGTGGTGACAAGGTTTTAGAAGTTATTTATTGAAATATTTCCCGCAAATGGTGGAAAATAGCGCCTTTGGTCACAGATTTCCGACGGGCAACTCAATCGCTCCTTGAATTTCTGACGGCCAGAGTGACAAGGGAGTCAACAATTACAAGGAAATTCATTTGTAAAGTATCGCTATTTATGGCCGATACCCATCAGTCAAACACACACACACACACACACACACACACACACA
>NC_068993.1:33126510-33129010 GCF_001194135.2 Octopus bimaculoides
GTGTGTGTGTGTGTGTGTGTGTGTGTGTGTGTGTGTGTGTGTGTGTGTGTGTGTGTGTGTGTGTGTGTGTGCGCGTGACGGGTGTTATCCGCCTGGGCGGCGATTTTATGGGAGAAGCACTTTTAGATCTGCTGCATAGCGGCGGCAAACTCAAGGCTTCACCGGGCGGTTCATTACCTAGCTATGCTACTGAAGATTCTTGTTATTTAACTCTTAGTTGGCCATGGTCCAGCAGACCATTAAGTGCATGCGTGATCGTGTATCAAAAAATTCGCCTCGCAGTTATGTGGTTTTAGGATCGCTTCCACTGCGTGACACCTTAGATACGAGTGTTCTATTTTGCTCACACCAATCTGAAAGACTAATAAATGAAATTTGGACGAGAGTACTCTGGCCGTTCTGAGGCAGCAGACATGTCTTTGGGGAAGCCCCTTTTGTTGCTAACGCTGAGGACTAGGCCTGCGGTCTGAAAGTTATATCATCCTACCATCTTCGAATCATGGGAACTTTCATTCCTCTAATAAACCTAGAAAAAATAAAGACATTCCAACCGTGACCACCTCGTCTTTGTTTTTAGATTCATCCTTCCCATCAAGTCAATTCAATTTCTCTAAGTATGTTACTCGTTTGTATTTTACCAATGACATGAAAAATGTTTCCCGTACGATCTGAACTTCGAACGTAGTTAAATGCTGTCGCCACGTACATTTCGTCAAACATTGTATCGTTGTTGCCACGCCATAGCCTGAAATATTGACTACAAGACTAACAACAACAACATACGCCCAGATAACATACAAGTGATATACAAAATACACGTGACCTAAGAACAGCCGATAACTGAGACATCATATCTAGTTGTAGGGTTAATACTTTGAGAGAGAAAATTTAGACAAACAAGGGATGCAATCTTTTCTACTCTAGGCACAAGGCCCGAAATTTTTTGGGGAGGGGGCCAGTCGATTAGATCGACCCAGTACGCAACTGGTATTTAATTTATCGACCCCGAAAGGATGAAAGGCAAAGTCGACCTCGGCGGAATTTGAACTCAGAACGTAAAGACAGACGATACGCCGTTACAAACAAGGAATATAATGTGAATAAAATGTGAATACACCTGCCCTCGTGATAGTTGCTGATATTGTAACATTCGCGACACGTGTTCCGATATTAGTGAACGTTTGTCATTGTATCTTTGAAGTGGTCCTACCAGACGTACGTTTCTTAAACGTAAAAGAAAAGAAAGATCTCATGTATGTTTATATGTGTATGCCTGTTGTGTCGTGTTGTGTTGTGTTCTGTGCGTGTGTGTGTGTCTAGTGTTTCGTTAGTTGTTTAGTTCTGTATTCATGTATTTCTGTGAGCAAGTCGTAACAAACTTACATTCCTATTAATTTACACACACACACACACACACACACACACACACACACACACACACACACACGCAGGCACGCACGCATGCACGCACGCACGCACGCACGCACGCACGCACGCACCTACGAACGCACGTACACACGCGCGCACGTATGGAGAGAGAGAGAGAGAGAGAGAGAGAGCTTCTAAAAACAAATAAAATTATAAAAACTTGAAGCAGCAGCTGCAGTACATATGGCCATTTGCATCTGCTTTTTTGGGGGTTGTCTTATGTACACAAGTGTCTGATAAATACTTTGTTCAGATGAGGTTTAATTAAAACTCTTAACCCCTCTTGTACTTCTGACAACCACAACAGTTTTCCCCTCCCATTAGTAACCTACTGTCTGTTCACCACCTCTCATAGAGCAATGTGTTGATTTAACCATAAAAGTGAAGAAATGGATGGCTACTTGCCGCCTGAATGGGAGTTTGTGTTGCTGTTTACAAACGACCTGGTGTCGGACACGAGTCCTTTCTTTTCTAAACATCTTGTTGACTGGCTGTGAAAGCAGTCGGCCGTTAATATCGGTTTCAAATTTTGGCACAAGGGCAGGAGTATTGAGGGAGGCCAAATCGGCTAAATCGACTCAAGTGCTCAACTCAATTTTATCGACCTTGAAGGGAAGAATGGTAAAGTCTATTTCGGGTGGAATTTGAACTCAGAACGTCGAGACGGACGAAATGCCGCCAAGCATCTTGCCCGACCTGCTAACGATTCTGCTTGCTCGCTGCCTTCGGTCAGCCATTAATATCAGCTACTGTAACTCATCATCGTATTACGAAACGTCAGTCCATGAAACACTATCTACTTTATTTAGCAAAACAACGAAGTTGCAGGCAGCGGGGAGTTGGACAACCCTGTCACGACTCTCGCACATATACACATAACACCTAATAAATAAATAACGCTCTACCTTACGAAGTGAATTCAAACCTATTTTGTTTTATATTCGTTTACTGGTTTAATAGTGGAAGTCAAGCAGCGTCACTTCCGAGTTGTACAGTGGATGAGAGCCACTGACTAGTCCGATTTGCCGATGAACTGATTTGTTGATAAAAATGTTTGTGGTCAAGCATTGTC
>NC_068993.1:33131880-33134461 GCF_001194135.2 Octopus bimaculoides
TTCGATTAGGGAGCAAATATTTAAGAAAAATGGAAGTGAATTGGTAGCACAATTAGAAAGGACACACCAAATGCAGCGAAAAGTGCTTTACAGTGGAATCCGGATGGATATAGAAAGAGGGGTATGCCTAAGAACTCGTGGCGTAGAATCAACACAAAAGGAACTAGAGAAAGGAGGACATTCATGGCAGAGTATAAGTACAGAAGCGAAAAATTATGCGACATGGAATTCAATTATAAGTGGCCTATACTCCGCGTTGGAGGGTTAAAAGCAAGAAAGAATATATCATCATCATCATCATCATCATCATCATCATCATCATCATCATCATCATCATCAACATCATCTTATTGCCCGGATCGCCGTGACTCGTTCTCTCCAGTCTGTTTGGTCCGCCATTGTACATGGTTGGTCTTCTCGGGTGCACTCAGCGTCCTCGCATCTTTGTTTTATATAGGTTCGATGTGGTCTGTTATCATTTGCATACTCATGCTTTGGTTCCCAGAGAAGAACGTCGCTGATGATCTCATCCTTTGCTCTCCAGCAATGTCCAGCGAATCTTGTGTGTGTGTGTGTGTGTGTGTGTGTGTGTGTGTGTGTGTGTGTGTGTGTGTGACTGTGTGTTTGTATGTGTGCGCGCGCACATAAACGGACATATTATTCCATATAAAGAACAATAAAAGAATTATATCCTGCAGTAATAGACACATTTGTCCAATCCCGATCAAAATGAAAATCATCAGTGTCTCCACTGTGACTTCATAGCAAAATCCATCCCTGTACTCTAATTACATTCACGCATCCATCGCAAATAGATGCAGCTTCTTAGTTTTTTTTTCTTCTTTCAAAAGCTGTTTTCTCTTTTCCTTGTTTTTTTTTCTCTTTCTATTACTCTCTTTAACTTTAACTTCTCTCCTTCAAACACTCATACGTCGAAATCGACGGGAGCAACCATCACATAACAGCGTATACTAAGTAGTTTCGTATTGTTTCTTTAGTTCTGAGAGCATACAGAGATTGACTTTTTTTCTGTCTCTCTCACACACATACATACGCCATATCTCTTTCTCCCCCTCTCCCTTTCGCGCTCTCTCACATACACACTCTCACCCTTTTCCATACACCCTCACTCACAGACACTCTCACATATTCTCTCTCACACTCTCCTCATCTCTCTCTGATTTTTTTTTTGACATTATATAAAGGCCAGGAAAGACTCTAGACAGGAATGTAGAGAGATTGGTAGGATGAGAAGTAGGAAGAGGTGTAAAGGAGAACAAGTCATCTTCCACAGTAGCCGCCGCCGCCGCCGCCGCCGCCGCCGCCGCTACCACCACCGCCGCTACCACCACCACCGCTACCACCGCCATTACAACAATGTAAACTTCAACCATTTCAAAGTTGTTGTTTAGCCACAGGTCAGCCCAGGAGCTGAGATCTGTAATTAAAGGCATTCCAGTTGTGACCATCACTTCTTTTATCTCTGTGCAAAGAACCCAGGACATTGCCTACCATATCTGTTAAAAAAAGGCATACGATTTGAGGGAGATTTGCTTGCTATTTCTCATTTCTAGCAAATCGAGAAACTCTTCTTGGTTCAGCTTCTGAATCATTTTTACTATAAAACTAGCAAGATGGCGTGTTTGTAAGTTGTTATAAGAGACGTGAGGGATAGGGATATTATTATCATGAAAGGACGGAAGGCAAAGTTGACTTCGGCGAGACTTGAACTTAGAATGTAAAGAACTGCAAGAAAAGTCATTTTGTCCGGGGCTCTAAAGATTCACCCAATTCACCTCTAATAATGAACAAAATATATGTCTTAATTATATAAAGACCATCTCCGGGTAGTAAGCTACGAAGTTGTTACATTCTCTCGATTTCCTGTAATTCAGACCGTCACATGATCCCAACAGAGGCTGGTGATAATAATGGTGGCGATAAATACAACGATGTTGGTATAGAGGAAGAGGAGGAGCAGGAGAGGAGAAAGAGATGATAGCGGTTGTAGTATTGGTAGGTGGTGGTGGTGACTGGTAGGTGTTTGTCAAGACAAAAGGCAAATAAAACCAACCAACCAAATAAAGAATTTTCGTGTCATTGTGGTGTCGACAAATAAAAAAAAGATTGTTGTTGTTTGTTTGTTGTTTTTGATGCCGATGTTTGAAATGTGAAGAGCGTAACGAGTAAACCTGAAAATGATAGTCGTCTGGTCGGCTGCTGCTCTTTTACAGCGTCCCGCAATTAGCGAGAACCAGCTATTAAGAAACTTTTGTTAAATACTGCGAAAGGGCAAACTATTTGTGGTTAACTAAGGCAACTCAACACCGAAATTTTTGGTGTCATTTTGTCTTGGCACTCATCATTTGGCGGCATGCGTCATCAAACAACTTTTCAGGCTGACAAAAAAAAAAAAAACCCCTGAAAAACAATGACGTTGCTTAGATGTGTTCGTTGCTCGGCCTGCAAAATATAACAGCTGTATAACCTCAAACCATATTTTTAGTATTTAAAAAAAAAAAAGAATCACTGGAGAACGTAGTAAACGCGGACTTGGGTGTGGATACACACACAAACCACT
>NC_068993.1:33135701-33137796 GCF_001194135.2 Octopus bimaculoides
ATGGAGGATAATATGCTGAACCCAACTACTTGCAGACGGTGTATCCCGTTGAATTCATTAATTTAATTCATAGCAAAAGTGACAAAAAAAGGGGAGAAAAGAAAAAGAAAGAAAGAACCAAAGCACAGGTGTCTATGGCAGACTATGTTATTTTGCCAACATGGTTTACATATAGAAGTACAAAGTACATAAGGAATTAGAGGATGAACAGAAGTTTAATCTTACAGCTGTTTCGGCCTAGTTTTAGCAAGCCCCATTCTATCCGAATATTCCTTTCCGGAGTGATTATCGGATGACATTTTGAAATGGGGTTACATGCCCGAACCATGTAAAAGAATAAAAGAATATATATATACATACATATGTATATATACATGCATATATACATGCATACACACACATACACATACACACATATATCGTGTGCACAGATGTACGACTACTACTGTATGAGTTAAAGTTCAACGTAGATTATTATCATCCAATCATTTTCCCAATATAGTGGTTAGTCTGCTACTGTACATAAAAGTGTTAATAGTAGAAAATGAGATGAACACAAGTATAACTTATTAGCTCCTACGTACGTTTCCCAATTGTAGTTATTTGGAACTCAACACTAGATGTTCCCAGCACACATGATATTAGATGTCTGTAACAGGCTGCGATAAAGTGTTTCCCTGATGATCCATTCCGGTTGGACATTCAAATACACTTGGGACACCCAATGTCATCATTTAAACTATGGTCTTCCCAATTCCATACTGGGTATGTATGTATGTAAAGCTGGGCTTATGAGTCATCTTCGTAGTCATGAAGCAAGACCGATGATTGACTACCAGGCCGCTGGTGATGATGCTACACACCATACTAATCATGTCTGTTGGGCATGTGGAAGGGAGTGTGATTCAGCAGGAGGACTAAAACGACACGCAAAGGTACATGGAGCCCAATTACAACAACAGCCAGCTACTGCCAGTAAAGGTTTTGGATGGCAACTCTGTGCAAGACATTGTAGACCTTTGGCTGGGCTAAAAAGTCACATTCGATCACAGCACCGTTAAGTTAAGCTTCGTGCAATGCCCATACTCGATAACGAGGGGTCAGCCATCAGATATGTATGTATGTATGTATGTATGTATGTTATCAATCAGTTTCATTTCTGTATTTCTTGTCCATAGAGAAAGAGCCGGACTCTAACATAGATTCAAGGCTCCTTCATTGGAACTTTTATCAACATCATCTAGGTATTTGTGCATATGTGTGTGTGTGCAGTATTTGGTGTTAGTGTATGCGCAGATTTGTATGTTTGTTTTATGGATGCGTTTTTATGTCTAGATGCATGCATATGTATTTATGTGCTAAATTTTTGGAAAGTTTTACATATCTTTACAGTTCCATTGATGGCGCCTGCATGTATGTATGTTTGCATATTTATTGTATATTAATATGGTGATGGTCTCATCTTGTCAGATGATAGTCGTCTCACATTCAAATGATAGTGTGACATCTGTACATCACTGGATTTCAGTGACTAAAGCTTGTACAACATTTCTGCCGCTCTCTCGGTCGCCTAATAGGTTCCAGTGACTAGCATTGCAAGATGAGTGCTACTGTTTTGACTGCAAGTTTCATGTCTGCGTATCTTTCTCCTGCAAGAGCTTCCTTCCCGACAGCTTTGCCTACTCTTACCCTCTTGAAGGGATCCTGATTGGTACTAGCGTTTCGGGTCAAAATGGGCCTGGAAATAATGTAATTGTCCCCCTGTACAATGACAACAGAGGTACAAAGTTTAACGTGTTCCTTCCCAATGATGGTGTAATTTGATTTGAGTGAGATTTAGTAGGTCGAGCCACTCTACAGATGCTACCTTCTTGGTTAGTGTGTGTGTGCGTGTATGTGTCTCTGTGTGTGTGTGTGTGTGTGTGTATGTGTGTGTGTATGTGTGTGTGTATGTAATTCTTTTATTTGTTTTAGTCACTTGACTGCGGCCATGCTGGAGCACCGCCGTTAGTCGAACAAATCGACCCCAGGACTTATTCTTTGTTAGCCTAGTACTTATTCTATCGGTTCTTTTGCCGAACCGCTAAGTTACGGG
>NC_068993.1:33138133-33142178 GCF_001194135.2 Octopus bimaculoides
CTCTCTCTCTCTCTCTCTCTCTCTCTCTCTCTCTATATATATATATATATATATATATATATTTACATACACACACACACACACACATGTGTGTGTGTGTGTGTATGTGTATGTGTGTGTATGTGTGTATGTGCATGTGTGTGTATGTGTATATGTGTGTATGTGCATGTGTGTGTATGTGTATGTGTGTGTGAAATGTATGTGTGTGTCGTGCGTATGTTCTATATTTGCATGTTAAGTCGACGATAAGTGAAACTATTTAGTATTGTAATGTCAAACTGAGAAGGAATGTCTGTGTCCATTAAAAATGGAGGTGTGAACTCTCAGTCTCAGCTTGGAGTCGACTGGAATGGCGGAATTAGCTGAATGATTTCGCAACACTCTCACTTCATTTCGCCACCAACGCAATAATAGTGGTATATTTGTAGTAGTAGCGATGGTGTTGGCGGTGGTGAGTTTATTGTTGGAGATGATGATGCTAGTGGTGATGATGGTAATGGTAATGACGATGGTGCTAATGTCGGTGATGGTGGTGGTGATGAAGGTGGTAGTGTGATGATGGTGGTGTTGGGAATTGTGGTGATGATGATGATGATGACGACGATGGTGGTAGTGGTTGTAACTGGTGAGTGTGGTGATGGTTGACATTATCTTCAAGTTTCGTTTATTTTGTTTTTTCTGGTATTAAAGTTGATGTAGAGATAGACAGATAGACCGCTACATAGATAGATAGGTCGCTACGTAGATATGTAGATATTAGACACACGAACATATTCCCATACACGTGCACACGCACTTATAAATATGTCATTTGAAGGAGATTAAAAGTAGCAAAAATCATATATATATATATATGTGTGTGTGTGTGTGTGTGTGTGTGTATATATGAACATTAAGAGAGTAAAGGGAAAGAAAGGATAAAAGAATAGAGAAAGATAAAACAAGGAAAGAGAGAGAGAGAGAGAAAGAGAAGAAAAAGAGAGAGAAGATTGCATTGAGAACAGTTAAAACCTGTGATGTAGGCAAAATAATCTGCGTTTATTAGCGATGAAATAGGAAGAAAATAAACGCAGAGGGTAATGAAAAGTTATAGGCAACGGAAAACAAAGCTTAAGTTAAAATTGGCTTAAATAGAAGACTTTTCATCAGCTCTGGGCCTTGAGGTCATGGCGATTTCGACACCTCAGGACAGTATAGCTATCTGCAGCGGTGCTAGTAGCTTCAAAGAGGAGTACCACTGAGTGGGGGGTAACAGCGTAGTATATGTGTAATTCCAATTCATGTCTATCTATCTATCTATCTATCTATCTATCTATCTATCTATCTATCTATCTATATCTGTCTGTCTACATACATACATACATACATACATACATACATACATACATACATACATACATACATATATATATATGTATACCTTGCAGTTGCTGTTTCAGCTCTTTGCGATCTCTGTTTAGAGCCCACCAAAGCCGGCTTTACTTTTCATCCTTTTAGTGTCTATGAAACAAAGCAGCAAGGCACCAGTCAAGCTCGGCTTTACTTCGTCCCATCTCCAATTTTTAGCCTCTTACCATCATGAGAACCATCATTATTTCGTGTCTTTATCGAATGTTTTATATATGTTTTTGAAAAATCTTCCAAAGAAAAAGAGTTCTTGGCATCTTCTTGGATTAGAAAGACTGAGAATTGAAATACCCTAGAGCAGGGGTTTTCAAACTGTGGTCCGCGGACCACAGGGGGTCCGCAAGGACAAGACAGGGGGTCCGTAGACAACAAATACTTTTTATGGGCAATTTGATTTTATATATGTTTATTAATCGAAATCTTTTAATTGACAATAAACCTATTTGTTAAATACTGTTAAATAAATAAATGTAAAAATATATGTTATTTTAAGCAAATATTTATGTATAAATTTCATAAGCGTTTATAAGGGGGTCCCTAAGGTAAAGTCTGAAATATAAAGGGGTCCGCAAGTCAAAAAGTTTGAAAACCCCTGCCCTAGAGGACAGAACACGCAACTTAAGACAAGGTCCGACTTGCTATACAAGTTGCAACCAAACTCACCTCAAAGCACACCATATCATCTTGAAGGAGGGATATAATGGACATACTGTGTGGATGATAGATGAAATGCTTTTGCCTTCTTGGTCAGTGCTGAGCGGAGGCTAAACAACAACAACAACGACAACAACAACTTGAATGAGTTAAATGTTTTCGATGCGGGATGAGAGATTGTCTTCGGCCACTTCATACTTCAGAAACAACACTAGTTTCCTTTGTCAAGAAATGGGTTCTATACAATAAAAAAAAAAAAAAAAAAAATTGTGAAACGCGAAGTTCATGTTATTCCTTCGCAAATGTATTAACGGTATCAATGAAATGAAACAAAGAGAAATGGTTTCACCTAGAAGTGAAATCGAACTCATGGTCTTGATTCCTCTAGAGCAGGGGTTCCTAACTGGTGGTTCCCGACACCCTGGGGGTCGTGAAGCCTTGGCAGGGGGGAGTCGCGTAGCCTTGCAAGAAGTAGGATAATATTAGTTAATTAAAATGTAAATCAAGCTGCTGATAGCAGGCGGTCGCACGGGTTTCAAGCTTTTGGATAAAGGGTCGCGAGTGCAAAAACGTTGAGAGCCGCTGCTCTAGAGCTTATGGCTTTGTACAACAGTCATCCATAGATATTTATAGAAATCACGAACTAACACAGGAGACTGCGTGTGGTAGTGAGACATACAAGGAATTGGAGCTAAATATCTCTCGAATCACGCACACGTATACACACATGTGCACACATACATACATACACACGCACACACATTCCCATTACTGCCTTAAAGAAGACACATTTGATAATGATGTTTGCTACGGCCGAAATGTTTTTCACTGCTGATCTGTTCGATTAGAATTAACCTGGAGCTTGTTTTTTGTTGCTTTATCAGGTGGAGAAGGGACAATGCCTATGACATTTTGCAGGGCATCTGGGACAGGTGGGAAAGAGAGAGGGTTGTACATTGGTTCAGGAACAGAGGTGCAAGCACATCTCCAAATATTGGGCGGGATGGGGTGGGGGTCAGTAAAAACGCTTTGATACATTCTCCTGAAAAACTTCATCGCCAAAACGAACAAAGGTAGAAACAGTTTTGGACTGATTTGAAACATTACTTTTCCATTATTCGATTTGTCTAATTTGATTTAGCTTTAACTTGTTTCAGTCATTTGACTGCAGCCTTGCTGGGGCACCGCTTTGAAGAGTGGTTTTAATCGAACAAATCGACCCAAGGACTTATTTTTTGAGGCTTAGTACTTCCCTTTTTGCTGAACCACTAAGTTATGGAGACGTAAACACACGAAGAACAGTTGTCAGGCAGTGGTGGTGAGACAAACACTGAAACAAAGACACACACACACACACATAGATATACACAAATATATTTATGTATGCATATATATATATATATATACACGACAGGCTTCTTTCAGTTTCCTTCAACCAAATCCACTCACAAAGCTTTGGTCTACTCGATGCTATATCACCAAAGCAAAAGCCTATCTGCTTATAAGAGAGTGAACCCTGTCAAATATATTCAAAATGTCAGGTGGTGTTGTTAACACAAGGTTGGGTGACAAAATTTAGTGTACAAGTCTTATTTCTTTGTTGTCCACAAGGGGCTAAACATACAGGGGACAAACAAGGACAGACAAAGGGATTAAGTCGATTACATTGACCTCAGTGCGTAACTGGTTCTTAATTTATCGACCCCGAAAGGATGAAAGGCAAAGTCGAACTCGGCGGAATTTGAACTCAGAACGTAGCGGCAGGCGAAATATTGTTAAGCATTTCGCCAGGCGTGCTAACGTTTCTGCCAGCTCGCTGCCTTACAACACAAGTAGACCATGATGGCGTTTGAACACAGAATACAAAGATACCGAAGAAAAACTGCAATATTTCTCGTCTGATGCTCCATCATTCCAACGCGCTAGATTGGTACAAATCATCATCATCATCATCATCATCATCGTCGTCGTCGTCGTCGTCGTC
>NC_068993.1:33143475-33145856 GCF_001194135.2 Octopus bimaculoides
GTCATCGTCATCATCATCATCATCATCATCATCATCGTCGTCGTCATTATCATCTCCAAAGCAAAAACAGTGAAAAAGCAAAACAAAAACAAAAACAAAAAAAAACCCCACCATTTCTAAAGTATTAACCCTCGTCATATAAATTAAATAAGAAATTATTAAAAATCAAAACAAAATATTTGAGAAAAAAACCGCCAAAATGACATCCAATTAGGGTAAAATTTTGTTGGTGATGACAAATAATAGGCTTAAAGATGAAGACAAAAAAATGGTTTGTCGGTTATGTGTTGTGTTTGTGTGAGTGTGGGTAGGTGTATGTGTACGCTGTATGTGAGCGTGTGTGTTCGTATGTCTCTCTCTGTCTCTGTCTGTCTGTCTCTCTATATATATGTTGTTGTTGTGTGTGTTATGTGTTCTGTCTTCACTTGGTAATCAAACTTATGTTTTTTTCCATTGAAACATTTGGATTGTTTGTCTGATGAGTTTTGTGTGGAATTCTGATACTGAGCGACGAATAATAATGATAATAATAACAAGAACAACAACAATGATAATAATAACTTGTCATTATTATTATCATTATTATTAATATTATTTTTTAACCCGCGAGAAAAAGAAAAATTAATAATAATGATGATGATAATAATAATGACAAAAACAAAACTAATAAATACTAACATTTTTTTTTATATTTCTTCCAAAATGAATAACATATTTGAAGAAAGTAAATGAAGTGTGAATTGTCAGAGTTGACAAAAAAAAAAAAAAAAGAAAAAAAACTCAAGGAAAAACAAAAAGAAAACATCGGTGTTTTTAATGAAAATCTTTAGAAAATTTCTAGTTTGCAAAATGCATAGTGAAATGAACTGAAATTATTGACTGGTAGGAATATTTTGGAAAATACAAGAAACAAAAACACCTCCGAATTTTGTTTAAAACGAAGTAATGCGGTCTTTTTTTTTTAATCTCAGTTTGTAAATAAAGAATTAACGACTCCTCTCAAACATAACAATATCAATGTCTTAATTCCAACGTTGTAATTTAGAATTACAGTGGAAACGGTTTGACTAAGAGTATAATGAATGACAATGAGGTGTGGAGTACCAATTTGTGTCTTTGTGCAGGCACACACACACACACACACACACACACACGCACACACACACACACACACACACACATACACACATGTACACATATACATACTCAAATAAACACGCACATATCTGTAGATACAGATGCATATATATATATATATAAAACATATACATGCATACATACATACATACATACATACATACATACATATATATATATATACGTATGTATGTATGTATGTGTGTGTGTGTGTGTGTGTGTGTATGTGTGAGAGCGAGAAAGTGAGAGTGAGTGAGAGAGACAGAGAGATAGATAGATAGATAGAGAGAGAGAGAGAGGGAGATAGATAGATAGATAGAGATAGAGAGAGAGAGGGATATATATATATATATATATATATATATATATATATATATAGAGAGAGAGAGAGAGAGAGAGAGAGGGAGCGCAACTCTGGGTCAGAGTAGACCTGGGAACAATCGTGGTTAAGAGTTGGTTCCACTCTCTTCAAAATCTTGGTACTCCCGAAATAAAGCCCACTACAGGATGCAGTTTAAAGTCATACGCAGGACACACACCCTCCTCCACACATACACATAATCAACCCTATTAAGCTATGTTTAATTTGCGTATGAATAAAGTTTACCCGCACCCCATTCATTTGGCTTTCTCAGATCTATTTCGGGGGGAATGTTTGCATTTCTATTTTTTAAAAATTCCTTCTGGCTCTTACTAATAGATAGGCGAGACAACTCACTTCAAATCCCATTCAGGGGCGATGGACATCGATGTTTCGTCATTTTTGTCATTTATCAACTTTACCTACCTGAACCGAATTGAAGGAGAACTGAATCACCAGTCCATAGCTCGGTGAACAAGCAAGGTACATACACCGAGTGCATGTGTTCGATAACACACACACACAGAGTAGACAACCACATATGATCCTGATCGTTGAGAGTGTGCAACCACTCAACAGGCAATCAGTGCTATGACTATATGCCTTTGTGATTTAAGCAAGCAAGAAGTATCTATCTATCTATCTATCTATCTATCTATCTATCTATCTATCTATCTATCTATCTATTTATCTATCTATCTATCTATCTATCTATCTATCTATCTATCTATCTGTGTGTGTACATCAAATGGTGTATATGCGTGTTTGTACACATTAAACTACGTGTGTGTGTGTTGTGTGTGTGTTGTGTGTGTGTGTATGTTGTGTGTGTGTGTGTGTGTTGTGTGTGTGTGTGTGTTGTGTGTGTGTGTGTGTTGTGTGT
>NC_068993.1:33147603-33149664 GCF_001194135.2 Octopus bimaculoides
TATATATATATATATATGTATTGTTAGGTTCTCCTGTCGTGGACGACAGATGACTGCCCAGATGATTTGTTTATAGTGTTATAGTGATTAAATGTTTGTGCTGTGCATTAGCTCGCTTCCTCCTCCAGCATATTTTCATATGTAAGAGTGTATATAGATATATACACAAAGAGAAGACCCATGGCAAGACTTCTTACATGCTCAAAAGAGCAGTTAAACCCAACCACGAAAAAATAATTCTAAAGGCATGCCGATAAAGCACTAGAATGAAACGAATTATTATTTTTAGTTAATCCCATACTCGAGTTTCTCTGTTAATGAGCAAACAAATTAAATTATTATCAGTTGTTCGTCCATGGGATCACTAAAACAATGCATAACTAGGTAGCAATAATATGTACCGAAAAACACATACGAGCTACATCATTATAACATGGATTCAAATCAAGTGCGCAGGCGTATTCACATAGCCAGCAGCAAATAATTAGTTTTTAAAAACTACGAACTATAAGCCTCAGAATTAGGAAGTTTTACTTTGTAAATCATAAGGGTAATAAATTAGAATAATTTATTACCAGTGGTTCGCATGCCTAATAAAAGTAATAAGACAACATATTTTCACATGTAAGAGTGTATATAGCTATATACACAAAAAGAAGACCCATGGCAGGGCTTCTTACATGATAAAAAGGGCAGTTAAACCCAACCGCGAAAAAATTATTCTAAAGGCACGCTGATAAAGCACTAGAATGAAAGGAATTAAATTGCCCTTTTTAGCATGTAAAAAGTCCTGCCATGGGTCTTCTTTTTGTGTATCTATCTATCTATCTATCTATCTATCTATCTATCTATCTATCTATCTATCTATATATATATATATATATATGTTCATTCGCATGTATATATATGTGCATATATATATATTCATTCGCATGTATACATGCGTATATGTAATATGTATATATACGCATGTATGTGAATTATATATATATATATATATATATATACATATATGTATTATATAATAACACACACTCACTCACATATAGATATACATCTGAATGAATGTAGCAGATGCTCCTACAAGTAACATGCACATTGTACTACAAAGAAATAAAGAGAACATATGTTAACTTGTTTTTATTGAAGAACACCTCAGAATGGAACATAAAATCGAAACTTGTCGATATTTGTTGCACTTCACCTTTTAATGTTCAAATTGTCTTTGTTATATAGACAGACATCTATACGTACACACACATACATACACACACGCACACTTACATTTACGTACTTGTATATATATATATATATATATATATATATATATATATATATATATATATATATATATGCGTATGTAAATGTATGTATATTTCTGTGTGTGTGTATGCATGCATATATATATATATATGTATGTATGTGTATATATATATATATATAATTCTTTTATACGTTTCAGCCCAAAGGCTGTGGCCATGTTGGGTCACCGCCAGTAGAAAAATATAGAACACTTCACGAATTTGCGTGTCATTCTAGCGCAATGGATGTTGACAAGGTTACAAAAGCAACGAAAAGTTTGGAAAAGAAAAAGATATAAATGATAAATGAATGGAAATTGAACCAGTGGGTGTGTAAGATATAAGGGAAATATGACTTTCCCCAACACAACAAAGTATCTCTGTATATTTATATATATATAAGTCTATCTATCTATCTATCTATCTATCTATCTATCTATCTATCTATCTATCTATCTATCTATCTATCTATCTATCTATCTATCTATCTACAATTGTATGCGAATGGATGTATATATCGTGTGTGTGTATATATATAAATATGCATATGTATGTGTGTGCGTGCGTGTGTGGTATATTACGAGCATGTGTAAACATGTATGCATGATAGCATATATATATATATATATATATATATATATATATGCATTCATGCATGCATATAGTACAATTTTCATAATAAACTACACACACGCACACACACACGCATATATATATTTATACATACACGTACACAGAATATATACATACATTCACATAC